>NW_009798347.1:70988-149654 GCF_000520075.1 Aphanomyces astaci | reverse complement strand
GCTAAGGTGTGATTGGCTAACGTTATAACTAAACGTATGTATCCAATTCAACTGCGTTGATTTTGGAAATCCAAACATGCCGACCGAAAGGGAGTGCCTACGAAGGCACGCTGCGTCTGCGCAGGACAGTGCAGCCGTCTGACACCGACAGAGTCTGTAGTGTACACATTGATCTTGGGTTGAGTTAGTACAATGTTGCGTTATCTTCATGGTCGATTACACGGATGGGTCGTTTGACCATGGCGTGCCGGGCCAGGTTGGTGGTGGGGCATATGTCAGGCATAGTACACTGAACCCTTATGACAAGCTTCGACATGCTCAGCTACGAGCAACAAGGTTGTGGTCCCAATGCATACACAGGCCATACATCGTGTATGAGTTCAAACTATGTCAACATGTAATATATAGGGGTCTTTGTTAAATGTTATGAAATTGCCACACGTGTCCCTAAAGCGGTGCATCCATCGCGAGGCCAGGTGGACCACCACGACGCGGACGGCGTGCGCTTCCGGGAGTTCCTCTCTCGGTGCTGACCTGCTGCACTATCAGTATTGCAGTACATTTCTACCAAGTGACCTGAGGCAGGACCACAATCCGAACCGATATGCAAGATGCATATTCACCAAGAAGTTGGTTCTATGCTCAGTCTCTCGTTTGAGCGACCCATGACGAACGACTGGAAAGGTTTGTAAGGCAAGGAAATGACATTATTCAACTGATCGTCCCTTAAGGACTCGGTGCTATCCCGACGACACGTTGTGTGCGTACTATATACATCAAGAGAGAGTCGGCTATGGATGCTGAAATTGACGTGACAGCCATCGCGCGTGGTCGTTTGCTTCCTCTGTGAACCCGACCAGCGTGCGCCCGCTGGACATTTTGAACTCGAGGCCGTTGGGCTTGACCGTGCTGTTCTCGATGGATAGCACGACGTCGCCGCCCTTTTGCGGCTGGCCTTCCAAGTTGATGTCGTAGTACGCCAGGATGTTGTCGCGAAGGACAAAGAACCGCCGTTTCCAACTGCGGAACCGACTGCCGCGCTTCTCGACCCATCCCTTCATCACGTCTTGATGGGCTCGGAAGGGCACGCAATTTTGCTTGTACTTGAAGTCGTCCACGGCTTTGGGGTTGCATGTTTGGCGGATGCCCATCAACTCGTCGCTTGTCATGTCGCCCGTCGTCATGGTCGTGGGCATGTTCATCGCCAACGCGCGGCAGTCCTCTGAGATCTGGGTTAATGGAACGAGCAGCTTCTCGGACGCGTTCGTCATCTCCGTGTAGCACTTCCACATGTCGCCCGACGCCGACACCATTATCAACCCACAGTTGACCTCGCCCCAGTGGTACGCTGCACACACGACGATGCGGCCCTTCGCCGGCGTCGACGGCTCCATGGCCTCCGTTTCATTGCCGTAGTACGACAACTCCCGCCCTTCCAATACCACAAAACGCCTCTTCCACTTCTTGCTCAATCGGTATATGTAACCCGTAAAGTCGGCGTTTGAAAGGCGGAATGCGTAAGATTCACGGACACTCGCCGCGCTGCCGTGGCGGTCACGCATGGATGCCGGTCGGCTCATGACTGTATGCACGTGGATGGATCTCTTGGGAGGGAGGTAGCTAGCTATGCACGTGAGAACTCGACTTCTTCACACTTTGCGACCTCGCTGTCGTCAAAACGTGCAATTGGGAAAAGTATTGAAACACAGTGGGAGAGAGAGAGTCAAGTGTCGGCAGCTCGAAAACAAATAGTATCACTTCAAAATATTGGTAAAAAAATAGAAATAGGGCAAAAATAATTTGAGTAGAAAAAGTATACTGGTAATAGTATTTTTTACAACAAATTGAGGAATTTGCATATTTACCCAGAAAGTGATATAAATTTCTTGGTATGGAGCTTTGTCCGGATAAAACCCATGCGCAACAGCCAAACCTGTGGCATTTAATACTATCCCTCTTTCGAAGGAAAGAAAACAACCAATCAGGAGGCGGCCACGTATCCCCAAGTGTTTTGGACCGCCCACTTCTTGTGAAGAACGACAAACATCATGGGGGCTATGGACGTACTGAAGAAGTGGGACTTCTACAAGAAGATTCCAGAGGTAGGATGACGATGCCATGAACATCTTCCTAGGTGCATGAAGCTCATGTGGATGTCCATGCTAGGACTTGACCGTGTCCACGTTGCCTGGCGTGAGTTTGTCCATCATCGGATGCGCGATCATGTTTATTTTGTTCGTGTTGGAGTTCAACGCGTACCTGACGGTGGCGCACGACTACCAGATCGTGATGGACGAAGGTCTGGACGAGATGCTGCGTATCAACTTCAACATCACAGTGCCGGACTTACGCTGTGAGTTTGCGTCGTTGGACGTGAGCGACCAAACCGGCACGCGCAAGCACAACATGACCACCGACATTTACAAAATCCGCATCGACTCCAAGCGCCGCATCCTGGGCATGTCGGCGGAACAGCAGCCCAAGCCGCAGTTCGGCGACGACGCCGAGTACGGCGATCTCCCCGAATCGGACGCGGTGGTGACGATCCTCACCCCCGACACGTTTGAGTCGTTTTTGAAGCAACACCATTACGTCGCCGTGGACTTCTTCGCGCCGTGGTGCATCTGGTGCCAGCGTCTCGAGCCAGTGTTCGTGCGCACGGCCAAGTCGCTGCCGAGCCTGCATTACGGCCAGCGCATGCGCGTGGCGTCGGTGGATTGCCAACAGTACGGCGAGCTCTGTGCGTCGCAGTACATTCGCGCGTACCCGACGATCATGTTCTACAAGGACGGCGACTTGTCACCTGTCGAAATGTACCATGGCGACCGCACGTTGGAGGGGTTTCTGGACAAGTTCAAGTCGTTGTTTGACGGCGAGCAGGACCTGTCGGAGCACCGCAAGAAGATTCTGCACGAAGAGGACAAGAAGGAAGCAGCGTCCAAGGGCGAGATCATCGCCAAGGCGCCCGGGGCCGAGGGGTGCCAGCTCTATGGCCACCTCATGGTAAAGCGCGTACCCGGCAACTTCCACGTGCACCTGCAAAACCCGAGCTACTCGATGGCCGCGGTCAACGCCAGCCATGTCGTGGGCGAGCTCTGGTTCGGCGAACCCGTGACGTATGACGAGATGAACCGCCTGCCGAAAGATGCGCATGCGCACCTGTACGCGCACCGCCTGGAAGGGCGCGAGTTCATCTCGTACGCGCCAGAGCACACATATGTGCACTACATCAAGGTCGTGACCAACTCGTACGTCCAAAGCAACGGCGACGTGATCAACGTGTACAAGTACACGGCGCACAGCAACGAGTACAAGGAAGAGACGGACCTGCCGTCGGTCATGTTTCGATACGACTTGAGCCCCATGTCCGTCAAGATCTCGGAGAAGAGCGTGCCGTTCTATCACTTTTTGACGTCCGCGTGCGCCATCATCGGCGGGGTGTTTACCGTCATCGGCCTTCTCGACCAAATCATCCATCAAACTGTGCGCGCGCTCAACAAAAAGGTGTTGTAAGAAGGGACTTAACCCTCTCAATCACAGTGTCACATGGTGGCTTTGATCTCGACAGTTTGGAGAGAGTTGGCTATAGAAACCTGCAACTGTATCGCAGAAACGCTCGTGTTGTAAAGAGTGAGGGTGTATATATGTATACTCCTGGAGGTTGCTTTTGCTTGAGAATACAAGGCCCGTCGCCATTTTTCACAGCGCCTTGTGACAATGCAACCCACAGTCATGGGTTCATGGATTTATCACATACTTCGATGTACGTAGTACGTAGTACTAATAGATCATCAGCCTACAGTACTGCAGCATAGTTGTACATATCAGAAGACCAAGTTCAGATTGCACATGTGCATCTGAACTTGGTCTTCTGATATGTACAACTATAACAAATGTTAACGACAACTACTGTATAAACTTCTAAAATTCGCGTAGTTTGTCTAAAAATCAATATTGAATCATGCTGGAGCTCTGATTGGTTGAATATACTTTTCTTTCTTTCTGCAAGAGCCAATCAAATCCACTCAAAATTGGATTAGCCAATTGCGTCCATTCGTGATTCGATTCGGCGGCGAGATTCGATTCGACGGGGTTGCTCCAGACCTGGCGCTGTACGTAGCGCAGATGGACGCGGCGTGGCTGCAAGAAGGTTACGAGTGGGCGCGATCAAACCTTCCTTGATTGAGGCGAACAAGATGAAGCCGTTGCATCGACTGTGCAATCAACGATTCAATTGGGGATGGACGAGGGCGACATCCACGTGGTGGTGGAAGTGCTACCGCATCGATGGACCGAACTCCGTTCGGCAATGGACATGGACCCCAAAGCTCAGACCATCGAATGCAAGAAACGACAGACGTCTTGTACCCCGGATGCACAAGGAACAACAAGCCTGTGCCGAAGAAGGCCAAGCGGGTGTAAGGCTCCTGCGTATTCAGTGTCACAGAAGGCCTTGTATTTCATCAATTGAGAAGCATCGATGGCGCAAACTTCAAGACGTCCATGGAGGCAATTACTACCGAGCACTGGACCGAATGGGTGACCCTCTTTGCAGTCACCGTCGAGGGGTTGGGCAAATCATCGTTTGGGCGCCATTATATATGTATGTACGATTTTGCGTGATGCATGGAAGGATGCTGAGGCCCAACTGTGTTCGAGGACCGTGTACCTTGACCTCACGAAAGGACAGTTGTTGACGCCGTTTTTCGATGATGTAGAAGCTCCACGGCTTGGTTGCCAAACCGCCTGCGATTCTCTTGTCTCCACCTGCCGCGTCCATCCGTCGACACGTTCCTATGAATACGTAGTGTGAATTTGTCCCTTGGTAGCGTCGTGAACCAATTGACTGTGAAACATTGCCCTTGTCTATTGTCTAAACTGGTGAACCTTGGATGCCCCCACGATGATGCCATTCCTTGCGCGCACCCTGACATGCATCCGCAATTGCGGCGTTCATTCAAATAAGTTGAGCGCTTCTACTATCATAATAATATATGGCCAGGCAGGCGCTTGCCATACTATAACATGCTATACCGACAGCACTTAAGTGAAGTACGATTACACATACATGTACAGTCTAGTGTTATTTTGGGTGTTATATTGGGGATGCTACCTAGTTTCTTTTAAATTACCACGTGCCGTGGAGGGTGCCTTCGCGGTCGCGGAAGTTGACGCTGGCGGCCTTGAGGTCCTGGATGCCGACCATGGCTTCGCCCAAGTCAGTGGACAGTTCCTTGAGGATCTTGGCGTCGCGGAAGTGGGTCACGGCCTGCACCATGGCGCGCGCGCGCTTGGCGGGGTCGCCGCTCTTGAAGATACCCGACCCGACGAACACGCCGTCCATGCCCAGCTGCATCATGAGCGCCGCGTCGGCGGGGGTGGCCACGCCACCGGCCGCAAAGTTCACCACGGGCAACTTGCCCGTCGCCGCCACCTGCTTGACCAGGTCGTACGGCGCCTGCATCTCCTTGGCCGCCACGAACAGCTCGTCCTCGTCCATCGACTGCAGTCGGCGGATCTCGCGGTGCACGGCGCGAGCGTGGCGCACCGCCTCGACGACATTGCCCGTGCCGGCCTCGCCCTTCGTGCGCAGCATGGCCGCGCCTTCCGCGATGCGGCGGAGTGCTTCGCCCAGGTTGCGGCACCCGCACACGAACGGTACCTTGAACTTGTGCTTGTTGATGTGGTTCTCGTCGTCCGCCATGGTCAGCACCTCGCTCTCGTCGATGTAGTCGATCTCGAGCGCCTCCAGGATCTGCGCTTCCACAAAGTGCCCGATGCGCACCTTGGCCATCACGGGGATCGTCACGGCGCGCTTGATCGCTTCAATCATCTGGGGGTCGCTGCTGCGGGCCACGCCGCCGTCTGCGCGGATGTCGGCGGGGATGCGTTCCAGGGCCATCACGGCCACGGCGCCGGCTTCTTCGGCGATGCGCGCTTGTTCCACGTTGGTCACGTCCATGATCACGCCACCCTTGAGCATCTTGGCCAAGCCGGCCTTGACCAGGAACGTGCCTTCGGACGAAGTGGGAGCAGCAGCGGTCGTCGGAGCCATGACGAGAAAAGTTCAAAAATGAACCGTGGGGAAGTCACATCCTTGGCTTGTGTGGGCCGGGCCCAAGGTGGTTGACCAATCACAGCGCCGGAAGGAAGCTCCCTTGGGTGGAAGCCATTCATTGTGTCAATTCTTTTGTATATCTTGTTCTATGTATGAATTATATTGAGATTGCTGAATAGTGTGATGACGCAAGTGTTGAAGCGCACTCTGTCGATCTTTACGAAGTCAATTCGTATGCCGATAGCATTTATCGACCTCGGATCGAAATCCATGAAGCCGATGGAGCTCGGTTTATGCTGGCCACGTCCAAACGGTCGTAAGTTAAGTGGTCTCCAAGTGCCTAAAGTGACTTGCCCTTCTTCGTTTGCACAACCAAGATAGAGCAGTTTTGCATATATCAGAGCTTCTTTGAAGTGCTGTCGCTGTGATGTCAGCTTGCTAGTGTAAGTGAACTTTTGGAGATCGAATATAATAGTTATATGATCCTTTCGCCACTTTCAAAGTCGCAAACTATGAAGACAATTGGGAATTCCAACACAAGGATGGATAACAATTAGCTTAACGTTAGTATACGATGAACAACCTCGAATTCCAGAACGACCAAATGACCTCTTCACAAGTTGCATCGATAGGTTAGTCCAAGCTTCGTTCCACCGGCGGCCTTTATACGATCGTGTTGTTCTTGCTTGGCCAGAGAAAATATCCGTGGCTTCCAGAGCCCCACAAGTTTCCAAATGAAATGTCATCGAAAGGATGTGAACTTGGGCCTGGTCCATTTTAGCTTCACTGTCAACACCTTCAAGATATTTCTATTGAGCACAAACGAAAGCTGAATAATAATACAACATTCCAATACATTCAACAAGCCAAACACAAGTAATAAAAATACAACAAACAAATAGTCGTTTTCTATGAATTAATTACTTGGTCAACCACCTTGGGCCCGGCCCACACAAGCCAAGGATGTGACTTCCCCACGGTTCATTTTTGAACTTTTCTCGTCATGGCTCCGACGACCGCTGCTGCTCCCACTTCGTCCGAAGGCACGTTCCTGGTCAAGGCCGGCTTGGCCAAGATGCTCAAGGGTGGCGTGATCATGGACGTGACCAACGTGGAACAAGCGCGCATCGCCGAAGAAGCCGGCGCCGTGGCCGTGATGGCCCTGGAACGCATCCCCGCCGACATCCGCGCAGACGGCGGCGTGGCCCGCAGCAGCGACCCCCAGATGATTGAAGCGATCAAGCGCGCCGTGACGATCCCCGTGATGGCCAAGGTGCGCATCGGGCACTTTGTGGAAGCGCAGATCCTGGAGGCGCTCGAGATCGACTACATCGACGAGAGCGAGGTGCTGACCATGGCGGACGACGAGAACCACATCAACAAGCACAAGTTCAAGGTACCGTTCGTGTGCGGGTGCCGCAACCTGGGCGAAGCACTCCGCCGCATCGCGGAAGGCGCGGCCATGCTGCGCACGAAGGGCGAGGCCGGCACGGGCAATGTCGTCGAGGCGGTGCGCCACGCTCGCGCCGTGCACCGCGAGATCCGCCGACTGCAGTCGATGGACGAGGACGAGCTGTTCGTGGCGGCCAAGGAGATGCAGGCGCCGTACGACCTGGTCAAGCAGGTGGCGGCGACGGGCAAGTTGCCCGTGGTGAACTTTGCGGCCGGTGGCGTGGCCACCCCCGCCGACGCGGCGCTCATGATGCAGCTGGGCATGGACGGCGTGTTCGTCGGGTCGGGTATCTTCAAGAGCGGCGACCCCGCCAAGCGCGCGCGCGCCATGGTGCAGGCCGTGACCCACTTCCGCGACGCCAAGATCCTCAAGGAACTGTCCACTGACTTGGGCGAAGCCATGGTCGGCATCCAGGACCTCAAGGCCGCCAGCGTCAACTTCCGCGACCGCGAAGGCACCCTCCACGGCACGTGGTAATTTAAAAGAAACTAGGTAGCATCCCCATATAACACCCAAGATAACACTAGACTGTACAGTACCTGGACTTTTGGAATTGTGGTAGTGGTTTTTGCGCTGTCGAAAGGCCTGGTAATCTGAAATATTATAATATCCTGGCCCAAAACGTGATTTTGGGACCAAATTCGATAAATCTGAGAAGAATTGAAAAATATGTCTTGCTTACCCAAGTCCAAGTGGGGATTTATTACTCCTCGACGACGTTCAAAACACCATATTAGACCTTTTGAACCAATTTCTGTACCTCGTCGCGCAATCTAATGGCACTACTAGTACGTACTGTATGTAGTAGCAATTGATTGGGTGAAAGTGGAAAATGTGATGGTTTCGACTACTGCCTAGACCTATTTTCGATACGACTGACTGTGAGTGATGAAACAATGTTAATAGTATTAGGGCCCGTCTGGTAACCTGAAATATTACAATTTTCAGGCCCGAAACGCCATTTTGGAGCCGAATTCAACAAATCTGATCAAAATTGAAACGTGTCTTACTTGAAGAGTTTTAACCCGAATCAAATACTTCCACATGGGATTTATTCGTTGAAGTGGTCCAAAACGCCATATTACAAAATGGACAACCTTTTACAGCTCCATTTGGTAAATGGCATGTTTGGTTTATATCCCATTTTTTGCCAAAAAATAGAATAATATTTTTAAAATGTTATACCACACGCACGCACCCTATTACGTTTTGACCAAACTGTGCCTCTATTCGGTAACGTTATACTACATCAAGGGGGATTTCTAGCAAAAGATGTTTCTCTGCACATTGCAGTTGTTTAAATACATATAAGTACAGCTCGTTGGCTCAGGGTGTCCAGTTGTATGCAATATATATATATGTACAGTATTGCAAAGTTGGTAACTATTGCTGCTGTAGTCATGACATTGGTCTTCCAGTGACTTTGTACCAGTCCGAGACCTGTGGTTATATCTTCAACGTGCCTTTCTTGGTGCTCACGATCGCAACCAAAACGCTACACATGGAACAATAAGTGTCGACTTGAAATGACTCTGTCGCATGTACCTTTCTTCGAGCAGCGTGTACTCGACCGCTCGCTCCATGCTGTTGGTGACCACGTCGCAGAGCAAGCTCTCGACCTCGTTCACACTCGAGTCTGCCGTCAAGTAGGTCGCCGCCGTGACCTTGAGCCACTCCGTGTCCACTTGCATCTGCTGGACGCCAAACCTGCCGAACGTGGCCATGCGAGCGTACTCGCCATACGCTTTGCACGCGATCTTGAACACGCACGAGAGCACACTGTCGACGGAAATGGCCAAGTCCGGGCCGTGGTAGACGTGGACCTTCTTGGCAAACAGCCGGGCTACGTCCATGTACATGTGTCCGGAGTTGGTGGCTTGCTTGCCGCTGCCCATCGAGCGCGGCTGTTTGGACCACCGAAGGTCCCGCACGCCAGAGGTGCTGTTGATGCGGCTCGGGCCTGGCACGGGCTCGCCAAATGCCTAGACCAAACATGAAAACCTCAATATATATATTTTTTAAATATATTTTTTCACCAACACTCTACCTCAGCCGTGGACTTGACCACGCGCACCCACTCGTCGACTATAGCGTCGATTTCAGGCCGCACCGCCCGTGGTGGTTCGTTTGCCTTTAAACAGGATGGTCGATCCTCACACTAAATGAACAACTACACACACTAAATGGAGTTCGTACCTCGAGCCAATTGGGCGTCAGCACGGCCGTGCGAAGCAACGTGTTGAGGCGGGCGCTGTGAAGCAACGCAAACTGGTGCAAGAACGCCATGGCCGTGTCCTTTGCGAGTTGGTCGATCGTCGGTACATCCACGATCGTGCCGGCGGATCGAAGACTCGACGCCTGGTAGACACATGACACACATGCGAGATGACGTTATCGTCCATGAGACAAATGACGTGATCAGACCGGATCCAACGGGTTGAAATTCGGGAGACATTCCACCATCACTTGGATGCAGCGGGGTACGACCGTCGCGCCAAACTCGCGGCACACACACGCGAGCAGTAGCAAAAACGGCGGCGTCACGGCCAGCGCCGTCGGCATCGCCACGTCCTCCGGCCTACACTCGTCATCACATATATGAAATATTATATTAGTTCGTACGTTGGCTCGACGGATGGCGGGTGGATCAACCGCAGCACCATGGACGTGAACCAGTCGAGAAAGGCCTTGAACCGGTTCTACATACCATACATCCATCACATTACTGCCAAGTCCACGTTCCACGGATCAAAAATATATTACTCACTTGGACGAGGTCTGACAGCGCCCGGCTCATCTCTGGCAACACGTGGGCGGCAGTTGAAATCAGCGGCTACATCAGCAATATTTGATGCACTTATTCGAATGCGACGAGTGAATATATATATATATATATATATAACGCGACGAGTGAATATATCTATATATTATATATATATAACGCGATATATATAACGCGACGAGTGAATATATATATGCATTATATATATATATAACGCGACGAGTGAACATATATATATTATATATATATATATATATATATATTATGCGACGAGTGAAAAAATATATATTGTATATATATAATGCGGCGAGTTCATATATATAATACGATGAGTGAATATATATATAAAATATATGTAATACGACGAGTAAATATATATATATAATGCGACGAGTGAATATATATATATATATATATATAATGCGACGAGTGCATATATATATATATATATATATATATAATGCGACGAGTGCATATATATATATGACCTGCATGCGCTGCAAGCTCTGCTCGATGCGGTCGACGTATACGGTGCACAATTTCTTGGCGAGTTCGGGCATGTTGCGGGGATTGCCTTGGACAGTGTCGTGGAACGTGATCAATTTCTCTACAAACTCGGTCTTGACCAGTGTAAACGCCGCGTCCACTTGAAATCGAATCTACCACCCAATCACCAGTGTTAGCATTTGATTAAAGTAGACATATATATATCATAGATATATGTTTGGTGTTGATTCATATGTAGGACAAATGACTCTTTAACAACCCACCGAGGCTTCGACCAGCTGCGACGTGCGCGCGAGGATGTCCCTCGTCGGGAGCAGCGGCGCCGTGAGCGAGTGGATGCCGTCGATCACGGCTTTGAGCATGAGCATGAGGATGCCGTACCCGCCCGACCCCCCGACCTTGTCGCCAGATGTCTAATGCACAACGATTGTGGACTTTGCACTTGGAGTATTGTTATATATACTTACAAACTGGGCCAACTGTCGCTGAAATTGAACCCCACAGACGGACGCATACCCGTCAAACCAGACGGTCGCCACCGCACCAAACGCAGCGGTGGACTCGACGTCTGCACGACCAAACACGGCTTGGAACGCTGTCGCACTGGTTGCAAACGATGGCAAGAACGCCTGCATAACCACACGTTTACACGACAAAAAAGGCAGCAGGATCGTTTTCTTTCGTACATTGTTGATGGCGTCAATGTACTTGACCGTGTCGCAGGGCTGCGTGTCCTACACGCGACAACAAGGTTGTAAAGTACTACGAGTGTATTCTGCACATATTTCAAGAACGTACAAATAACGCAAGAAATTGCGAATTTTTTTAAACTATTCAATTTGCGAAATGACCAAACGATGCAAAAATGCGACAAGTCGTCAAAAAGATACGTCTTGACAATGCAAATCTGTTTGGTTACATCCTACGCGATGGTATAAAACGCCAGATTTAGAATGCGAAATGCGAAACCAGATGCATATAAAAAATGAGACATACTATTGGCAAGTCGATTATTCGAAATTGGAGTGCTCAATCGAATCAACACAAGAACCAAATCGCAGGCAGACGACAATCGATATACGACCAATCAAAACCCAGAACGCAACACCCAATTCGTGTATGTGACTGAAATTAGTGTGACACTGAACGATGTCTACATACAAAAGTCAAGACAAAGAATCGATGGATGATACATTTGGCGAATCATAAAAGTCCAAATTTATTATGGGTAAAACAACAATATATATATATATATAGAGAGAGAGAGACTAGATGGTGGTCGTACTTGGAACGTGGCAACGAAATGGTCAAAATGGAGCTGGTACCAGTTGAGAAAGCGCTGGCGGACTTCTGGCACGGACACATTCAGATCTAAAAGTAAGGCCGCGTACTCTTGGACTTGGGGGGCGGTCGTGCTGTCGTCGTCAAATTTCTTTTGCACAATCGTACGCAGCCCAAACATAATATGTTCGGCTTCCAATTGAATCGTCTAGAAATATATGATACAAATATATATGGATGATACAAATATATATATATATATATATATGGATGATACAAATATATATATATATATATGGATGATACAAATATATATATATATATATATATATATATATGGATGATACAAATATATATATATATATAGGCGAAAGGCATTGTGAGGGTGGGGCGTGGTAGATATATACCTTGAACGACGCAATGTGCTGGTATCGCTTGAGGATGCGATTGGCCACGACAAAGTACTTGGTCGCCTTGTCGTACTCTTGCGCCTTCATCGCACTCTTCAGACGCTGGGGCAGTTGGAAGATGAACTCCAAGCGCTTGAGAAGTCGGCGCACCCCCACGAGTTTCTCCACCTGTATGCAGCCCTGGGTGAGCATGACGTTGATGGTGACGACGAGGGTACGTACCTTGGACCGGAACGGAGCCAACGCATTGCTCACGTTTTCGCTTTGGACGGTGATTTTGCCCATGCTATCGACGACTTTCTTCACTTCCGACTCCATGCTTTCCACGTTGGTCTGTCGAAATGGAGTTGTGTCGTAGAAGGGCTACGGACAAAACTGACAGAAGGTATGCACTGTACCTTCATCTTGCGAATCGTGTCGGTGGCGCTGATGAACTTATTGTAGTTCTCGTACACGAGCATCTGCATGTTGGTGTCCAATTCCTTGATCTCCTTGATCATCTGGTCGTCCCGTCGAAGGAGTTCGTCCATTCCCATGCTCTCCAACATGTCCTACGCGCATCCGATAACATGGTGCATCTACAGCATAGTACCTTGACGTAGTCATCGACGAGGAAGCCAGGGGCGTTGATGTTCTTACTCTGGCTCACCGTCTCGTCCTTGTCGGACAAGTCATAGTACGAACTCATGAGCTCTTGCATGCGCGACTCCATGGTCGCTCGGCAAAGGATTCGATCAAATGTGAACACCATGCCGTCGTCGTCTTGTCATTGGCTAAAATTCCCCAATCAATAATAAAAACCACACGATTTTGTATGGAATAAAAATCAAAAGTTTTAGCCAATGAATGAATTTCTACAAATTTGATTTTCACGGCTGAACTTGGTTAACTGTTAGCTACCGTTCTTACTGGTATATAGGACGAAGTCTATATAACTCACACCCGATGCAGCTGTTCGGCTCTAGATACATTGTGGGATCTACCGGTACGTACACCCAAGCCTTTCTAACATATCATTCCACGTAGTAGCGCCGCGGAGAAAAATAAATACAATGTCAAATTATAGTTTCCTTCTGTGCTAGCTACCCTTGGCAGGCGATGACATGGGTGGCGGGGTCGTTGGAAGGCGGTGGTCGATGGCGGGGTACAATACAGATGTTACACCGGGGTATATATGTGGACAACTTGACGCCGCTTCTCATCCCATGGACTCGTCGTCCATGTCCAAAATGGAGTGCAGGATCTTGACTTCTTGCGGTGTTAGCTCCATGGTGCAGGACGGGGGTCGGATTTCGTAGTCGGGTTGGTCGTCGTCGCTCATGAGGTTGTTGATGGCGTCCATGGCTTCTGGCTTTAGGAATGCCTCGCCAGAGGACAGGTCCAACGCGGCAAACAGTTGCTTTTGCAGGGACGGACGCTTTTGACTGCTGCACCCTGAGGAGGGCTGCACTGGAGCACCGCTGAGGTAGGGAAGGCTGGTGCTGCTCGTGAGCTCGGGCGACTTTTTGATGCGTCGCTTCAGGTCTGACCGCCGTTGGTTGTTGTTGTGTCGGATGCGGTGTTCTTCGCACATGGTGTGGATTTCGCCGTTGAATTTGAGCGTGCGCTCGTTCGAGCACCGGCCCGACTTGTACCGACATGTGCCGCGCCAAGACCGTTGCTTGCAGGCGCCACCGAGCTCGACTGGTTTCTTGTGCATGGGCATGACGTTCATGGCGTGGCGTTGTAGTGGGGGGGTAGGTCGTTGCATGCTGAGTGCCACAAACCGTTGTTTGCTTGGGAATTGGTGATCCATTGAGAAATCGGACGATGGATAGTATGCCACGGACATGGCGGAATTGAAAATGACATGCCTCGACTACAACACGGCCGAAATTTCGAGTCTATTCTCTCGCACGGTTTGGCTGTTTTATCCTTCGTCGCAACTTTATCCGGATGTTGACCAATCTGCCTTGATAATAGTAATATTATTGCGAAATGTAGAACCATCGTAGATTCGTGACACAAACTCGACACCATCGGCGACACCAAGACGCCAAGCAACATCTCGACGACGGACGACGAGTAGTTGCCGTCGTCTTCCCGATCGATTCATTTTGCTTGTAGACGGACGCAAGCAGGCTAAAGAGACCAGATGTGGCTGCTGGTGCTTGTGAATTGACATCGTTTTTCGAATGTTGACGGGATATCCGGATACGTTCTTCAAATAACGCAATGGCATTTTACACATCCAAGCACATTTGTCACATAAAATGTCGTTCCAAATTGACCTGCTTGCATTTGTCAGAAACGCCACAAATCATTTCGTTTGGTTGAGCCTTTGGAATAATTCCGTCATTAAAACAGTTTCACTGTTGTTTTGACCCGAAATATTGTTTGTATGCTCAGTCCACGTCACCTCTTACGTTAAGGGCATCTCAGTGGTTGGTTACAGTATAGTGATAGCGAACCACTAGCGATGCAGTGAACCCCGCAGATTTAGCATCGAATGTGAGTACATTCGATGGGGGTAGGACAGAGTCCTAGGTTACTGGTGAAAACGTGTATCCGGATGTATTAATTTCAAAACAAGAAGTGGAACTGTTTTACTGAGGGAATTGTACGAGGCTTTGCCATCCAAGTCGAGGTGAACGTTACTGTATCTCTCTCCTTGGTCATGGTTCCTCGATTCAATTGCCAACAAGTGAATCCGTGGGCGGTCGAGACACTTTGCTTTCAACGGGCGCCAGTTTTACACTTCTAAAACCTCAGTTTGTGGTACATACTAGTGGAGTTGAAGGTCCATAAGGACTCTCAGTACATATATACTAGTACTTACTACGTGCAGTTTGCAGTTTGGACAAACTACGTTGAAGTACTTTGCGTTAGATAGTACTTACTTCCCACGACCGTCATGACGATGACTTGGACGTTTGAGTAAAGCCACGCAAGGGTACGTACCCCAAGATCTTGAAACCCAATCTCAACATCTCGAACATAATGACGGTACATATGACAGTACCTACTGTATTGTAGAACGTGGGACTGTACTCCTCTACGTACTACCAGTACTGGTATGTACTAGGTACTACTTGAACTGTAGTTATTTGTTCATGTTAGTACCGAATTACTACGTAGTAATTGACTAGTACCATCTAGCCCAGTACGCCGCTGTGTGGCAATGGTTGGAACGCTGCTGAAAGCCCAAAACGTTGACATCCAGCACGCCTTGAACGACGAGACTTCATGTCTTTCACGACGTGGTGATGTATAGGTCGGAATAATGGCATACCAACATTCAGCCCCCTGCGACGGTTTCTTCGAAACGACCAGGTCGGTTGTCCAACGCACCCCCAGACGCTTATTAGCTGCGGTTCATCTCATCACTCAGCATACGCACCAAGGAACATGAAGGCCTCATCGTCACACTTGGACATGTTTATCATTGCCCTGTGGATATTCGTCGGCGTCGCTGCCGTCGTCTGCGTCCTTGCCTTCGTGCTATTCAGGATGCGCCAACGTCGCCTTGCCGCCGCCGGCCTCGGCGCCACCACGGGCACCAACTCACCCGTTGAAGGCGGTGTGATCTACGACGTCCTGAGTACGCCAGTGATGGCGTACAGTGTCAAGATCGTTGACACCCCAAAAGGATCGCAGAATGTGATGGAAGCTGCGATCTAATTGATGGATAGTAACACCGTCTCTGGTTATATACGTAACCCAAGTCGTGGGCACCTTCCAGTATACTTGTATTGTCGAATGTGCTTCTGGGGGCAACAAGAAGCAAATGAGTGATCATATTTCTACATCCTTATACACGGCTGTCGACCCATCAAGCAGCATGCACCCTTCGAGGACCAAAAACAAGATCTCATTGGTCGAAAAAGATATTTTCGTTGATATATTTTGACCAAGAACATAAAATTCACGCGATTGAAATGTCCCTTATGCATCAACCAATTGGAAGCTGGTTGTGGCACTGTTGAGATGTTCAATTCGTCGCGGAAAGTTAGTCTGAATACTCTGATGACTGCCTCGCAACGTGGACCCCGACGTCAGCCTCTCGTCCAACGGCGGACGAATCGTCCTGGGTCTTGGAGATGAGGAAAGAAAGTTTGAGATGCGGTCGGTTCAAGGAGCTGGCGATCTCGGCCGATGTGCCAGTGACGTCCACCAAGTCGGAGGTGTCGGCTCTGTGGAGGGCGTTCGCACAACGTTGGCTGGGACTTTGCCAAAAGCACGAGACCGTGCGGAAGCAAATTTTGCACCCTCACACGGGCAACTTCGAGCCGGGGGCGATGACGTTAGTTCTAGGCGAGCCGCAGTCCGGCAAGTCGTCGCACATGAAGATCCTCAGCGATCGGTTCCCCCTCACGAAGAGTGCGTTCACGTGGATGGCCGAATCACGTACAACAGCGAGGACGCGCCAGCCACAGCTCGTGACGTACACAAACCAGTGTCGATGTTCTACTTGTTTATGGGGGGTCAACCCTCCCGGGTCGGTCCCAGATCCCCGCCGCTGGGTACAAGTGGCTGTACAACGTCATCTAAACCCCGCTACACCATGGCGATCCCCCTCACGTCGATCGCGTTCAAGTGCCCGACGGACTTGGGGTACCACGACTTAACGAACATCTAGATATATTCTGCGCACGTTCAACATCACGATGCTCACTGCAAGTGCGTCTGTGGACGTCAAAAGTACCAAGACCGATGGACGACCAACATGCTCGTGATTGTCGGCTACATATTGTCCTCTTTCATGTGCTCGCGCTTGTTTGTTTGCGATATGTCAACCACCAAAAGCATGAAGCGTGGCAACATGTGACACTGTATTCATAGTTTTCTACCGGTCAGTGATAATACTCTATATGATCCTTGATCATTCACAGTACAAACCAAAAGGCAAACACTGTCGCAAACAAAAATGCCATTCAGAAGATCGTTACAATCGTGGGCTAGAGATAAACTTGCTAGTGCAATCCAAGGCAAGGTGTCGTTGACCTCAACAGCAACCTGGATAGTAATCGTAGTTAGTCGTGCACAATCGGCAGATCGGCCCGCGCACCCCACTCGGACCACGACCCGTCGTACACTGGCACCCTACTCAACTGGCATTTCCAATCCACGAATGGCATGATAGCTTACCGTTCGAGCGGCACGTCCAGCAAGTGAAGACCCAATGTGAGCACGGACGCTGTCACGCCCGATCCACACCTTGAAGCACAAGTCATAAACAAACAACACTCAACCACCACCACCCATTCATCCTTACGTTGTAGCCACCAGCGTAGTGCCAGCCAAGCGCACGCCTAACACTCCCAAGTACGTTGCCGTCAAGCTATACATGCTATATGTAGCAGAGTAGTTAGTTACCACTGGCTTCAAAGTTGGCTCGAATCTCGTCCACGTCGCGCCACGCCTATCATGAGTGAGAAACCCCCATCGATGCATGCCACGGCTACCGAGAAGTCGTCGGCCGCGAGCACTTTGCCAAATGGCACGTTCAACGCCCCGGGCATGTGGCCCCCGCGCATACCAGGGCGAGGCTCCTAGATACGCTGCCACGTCACAGACCAAAGTGAACATACGACGGATGGCGTACAGGTTCCTTGGCGTAGAAACGGCTGGGGCCGCGGGCGTCAATGATCTGATCCTTCGTGTCCAAGAGCGACAGCACCTGAAAATAGAAATGTCGACATTGCAACGAGAGCAGCATAGAACGTGTGTACTTACTTGTTGGGCGTTCAGCACTAGGGCCGGGCGAGGGACGGCGACGTACGACGCGCTCGGAGTCGGCGCCTCAGGAGGTCCTTGGTCCACGGCGCGGCCTTCCTTCTTCCACTGGGTCAAGCCTCCGTTGAGCACGTGCACTTGGTCGTGGCCAAAGTACTTGAACGTCCACCAGCATCGCGCTGGACTGCCAGAGATTGTCATGGGCGAAGGCTTGACATGGTGTTTACCTGAAGCAGTTGAAGCCACCATACACGACGACAGTGGAGTCGTTTGAAATGCCCAACGCTTGGACGGCAGAAGAAAACTCGGCAGCAGGGGGCAACATGTGTGGCAACGAAGACGACGTGTCCTTGATCGCTTCGATGTCGAAGAACGCCGCGCCAGGCAACCGTTCCTACGAGAGATGAGCACGGGGATGTGGCAGCAAGGAGATGCAAACGCACCGTGTTGAACTCCACACGTCCGTTGCGTGCCTTGTCCAAATACCTATGGCGGCCGACATGGTCAATCACCACACGACAGCTCCTGCGACGGGATTTTGTACCACGAAGCATCAACGAAGCGCACATCACGACCCGAGGAAACCAGCGCTTCCACCTGATCACCTGTCACGAGCGGTCCCAAGCGCGACGACGTGGACATGGTGCTGAGGAGGTTGGAAGGGCGAAGAAAGTTGACACGACCCAGTCGGAACATTGCCAGCTGTGCCTTGCAATATCATACGGAATGCAAGATTTATCACTCCCATAACTTTTGCCCTCCAAAGGTATATTTGATTTCAGGAGTTTAACGTGCAGTGTGTGAGGTAGTATTATGTATAATTTCGAACTACTACGTAGTACATACGTAGTAATATTCTAATATTCACATACATTACTATAATATTACATGTGTGTTCATGATTCGTTGCTTGCGAACGTAGAGCAGAGTTTCTCAGTTGGGCCTTCAAGATTCTGCATGCAGAATATGTGGTTGGTCATGAAGAGATTGCAAAAAACAGCATCGAAATCGGCTCACAGGAAAATTTATTTGCCTTCGTCTCGCCCAAACGGACAGTCTAGTATAAACTCAATACTATAATAACATTTTGAAGTAATATTATTATCTCGATCAAATAGGAATTCAAATACTACTTCAAGTATAGTACTACGTATTAATAGTATTAATACTAGTAGTCCTATTGATACGTAGTACTGCGTAGTACCTGCTTATTAATAGTACTGTATACGGTAAATATACTGAAGTTCGCTCCTCGTAATAAAAATATACGACGAGAAGAACATTTTTTCGGTAAGTTGCCACGATCATCCGGATACTGCCTTTTGATTTTCGGTTTCAACAAAACGTCGGTAGATGGGGAGCGCGGTATCTTCCGATGTCATCGGGACGATGGATGATGCCTCACTCACGTCGATCCTCAAGGAGGTCCCGCCACACACACATGAAAGTCAGCGTAGCTCACCCTTTGGAATCTCATCTTAGGCGATGAAGAAAGACCCGGCCCGCATCGATCGGCTGTTTGCTGCTGCACGCCTCGCCATTCGAGACGAACAGGTCGCTGCCAGCGCCGCAAAGGATGATGCTCCTCCTAGTGACGAACATGGTGGTAAGACTCTGTCAGAAGAAGAATTTGCCGCTGCAGTTGCCGCCGAGTTGAACGCTGTCCGCACGAATCCGCAATCATACATTCCGTACCTGGAAGCCATGTTAACGCAATTCTCCGGCAACATCTTGACCATTCCTTCCGAAGGCATTCGCCTTCAAACGGAAGAAGGTCCGACGGCGGTACGCCTGTAACGTTATGCTTTTTCTTCAACATCGATAGCGTCTCTCTCGAGTAGGTGCAAGACTGCCTGGTCTTCTTAAAGGCGCATCAGCCAGTGGACTACTTGGTGTTGGAACCCAACATGTCCAAAGCTGCCGTGGACCATGCATTAGACCTTGGCAACAACGGCGCTGTGAGCCACACGGGCAGTGGTAACCAACCCCCCCTACCCTACCTTCAGCCATGTTGATACGTACACGTAGATGGCAGCACAATGGTCGGTCGCCTCGAGCACTATGGCGAGTGGAAAGGATCTATTGGAGGTAGGTTATGCTCCTCCTTCTCCTTGGGTATCTTGCTTATCGTGTGTAGAACTGCTCGCGTTCGGGCTATGTCGGCCACGCAACGTAGTGCTGCAGCTCCTCGTGGACGACGGCGTGCCCACCCGCGGCGATCGCATGAGTCTCATGGACAACAAATTCAAAAGTGTCGGCGTCGGCTTTCACACGCACAAGTTCCAAAAGTTTGTGTGTGTGTTGGACTTTGCCGGCGGGTTTGGGGCGTTGGGTACGTCTTGCTCTGGTTGTACGAGGGCGCCACCATCATTTTGTCGTCGTATGCGATACAGTGAGACGATGATCCCAACCACCATCGACCTGTGTAGTGGACAAGCTCACGACGGCCAAGCTCGTGCACGCGCGGGGGGAAATCACGTCGGACGTAGAGCTCGTCCTCCAGAGCATCCCGTTTGACGAGCTCAAGATCGAAGTGCGCGAAGTGCTCACGAACGCCCCTCAAAAGTCCGTCTCGCTCAACTACAAACCTGGCTCGGTATGATATATGTATTGGTAAATGAACGCTCATGTGATGGTGGATGGATGGCTGGTAGATTGAGGTAACGGTGACAAACCCCGACGGATCGAGCCAAATCAAATCGGGGACGTGGGGGGTCGCGGACGCCGCGCAATAGATGAAGTCTTGACAACAGAGTGAGTATTCGTACGTGTTGAGTACATCACAACACTCAAACGACAGTAACGTACCTAGTATATTGTTACTAGTATAGGTTTCCTTATTACCTGGTTAAAGGAACAATGCGTGAAAAGTGCTGCTACAGAATGGACCCAAGTCGAGTGAGTGAGTCGGTAGAGTGGCTTTTGTAATGTACAAACGGTAGTACTGTGTATGGGTGAATATGATCACTTTGCGGACACCGTTCGGACAATTTCAGTCGGACATACTTGGCATTTGTATTGGACTTAAGGGGAACATACTTTGTCCGAATGAAAGTGTCCGAAAGGAATATGCTCGGACATACTTGTGTATTGTATTAACCCGCATAAGAACGATCAGCTTTACAGTAGCGAGCTACGACAGAGCATCCGCCCACAAAATTGCGCACACCGCAGCGTAGCGGAGGTCGTGTGTATAATTTTGTGCAGGCGGTGCCTTGGCGAGGAGTGAGCCCCAATCGTGCACTTCACCGAATGTCCAATCGATTCCTCTTGTCGGGAAAAGCGGCAGGTAGGCCGCAGGCCGTGCCGCTACCCGGACCAGGCCTGGTTCAACTATTCGCATTTAATGCGTAAATTCGGTTAAGTGCGTGTCCGAAGCACATATCCAGCAAATATTTGTCCGAGTCGTTATGGTATGGCATGCTACAGTAGCTACTATTAATAGTACTGTAACGTTAGTACATATTTCTAGTACATACTAGTAATACATGTATTTTAAAACTGTACTATTAATATTAAAATAGTACAGTAGTACAGTAAATAAGTGTACAGTCTTGCCTCACGATGTTGATGTGGAGGTCCACCCGTATCAAGTACGCCATGCTATCATAGCATGTATCATTGCTACAGTATGTACTTCGAAGTACGTAGCTCGGTCTCGTGAACACAACGCAGTCAAGTGCGCTATGTACTTTGAGGTACTGCATAGTAGGGGCAAAGTTGTAGCTCAAGACTTGGCTAACGTTAGTGGATGAACGGGTGTCCGACGTCAATCTCGTTGGTTTGGTGCAGCTTTGGAAGGGTTACTGTAGCACAACAAGACATGCATGGTTGGTTGGTACTCGTTAAATATGTTTGACTAGCAGCTAGACACCTGGAAGGGCGGGCAGGGAGTCACCAGAGCTCGGAAAAGTTGGCTCGCGGCATAGCTTGGAGGCCCATGGCGCGAACCATGAGCAGCTCTTCGGGGTGGGGTTGCTGGTCGTCCCAGTGGTTTACTCGGTCCATCGCCAAGGCTTCGTGGACGTCCACGCGGTCGCTAAAGGACACGCGCTTCCTTGACGTGGAGGGGGATTGAGTAGACCAAGTCACGTCAGGTTGGACCCATTCGCTTGCTAAAACAGCCCTGCGTCGTTCTCGGGCGATGATGTGTCGGGTTTTTTCTGTCGTCATGAGCAGGTGTCGAGCTGTCTCCCAGTCGCCGTTGGCTCGGAACCGGTCGAGCGTCCGTGCTTGCAGTTGCAGGATGCACAGGTACGCAGTCTGGAGTTGGTTGGGCGTGCGTCGGGACGAAGTAGGGCCATTGTAGGAATATGCCGTCTTGGCTGCCTTATTCGTGTCTGTGCTGGTCCATTCAGGGCACGGTCGCTTGCGATGGCTCTCAAGCATATTGGTAAGTGGTTCCCCATGCATAATGGCGGCGTACTGTGGTGGCCGCTGGCACCATGTGGTGATGAGCAGGTGACACTCTCAAGAGGAGAGTACATGGCATTTATTACATTAAATGTATGACGGAAAGAGATCAACCATCTTGAGACATCCCATGGCCACATCGTCATTTGAGACACCAAGGTGTCGCCATTCATGTCAATCAAAATCATTCTTTTTATTGTTTTTGCTGCAGCCAAGTTGTATCGCTCCTGAAAAACAACCGCATTCGAATGAATTACCAGTCGTGTATATGTACCTGAGAAATGTGTTGACGTGAGACGGTGATTTCACGAGTAAGTAGTACTAGTACCGTACTTAACGTTAACACTTTGATACTAGCGTTAGTACGGTTTGGCTGAGCATGGATAAATGCCACTCTCATTACTGTAGTGCTACGGGTATGCATTGTGAGTCAATTGCACTCGAACTGCCCAGTTTGTACACGGCGCTACAGATTACGACGGAAATAATTGCCAAGTGGTACTCTTCAAATATCTAGCAACCCAAGAGGTAATTTTCGCACACCGCCTCTATCGCGTGTCGCTGTTGGATGTGTATCCAATGGATGTCGAATATGTACTCCAGAGTACCATGGTAACGAAGTGAACACCCCTACGTATGGCACCTAGGCACGGGGGGGGGTCGTTGCTTTCGAAGGGTGTGGACAGGTACCAACACCTCCTGTGCAGAGGGGTTGGCCAACCGCACTACGAAAGTCGGGGGCACAGCAAATTCTGCAAGGCCTCCAAGGGTTCTATGAGTGTGGTGTAACGTTACAGTAGACGACTGTAGGGATGACGTTATCGACGATATTGTACTTGAAAATGTTAATTTTTGGCGTGTCAACTCTACACTGCTGTAGCCAACCAAGCATCGCTATTAATACCGGTAGTAACGTTGCTTTGAAGTACAGTACAAAACGGTATAGTACACTGTACACCAAAAAGGCCCAGTGATGGGCATACAGTACAGTATACGAGTATACTGATATCACAAAAACGTGAATGTGCCCTCGATATGCAGCGCTGCTCCAATAGGAGTTGAATTGGTTCCTGACTTAACGTTACTACTAAGAATAATTTATCGTACAGAGGAACTTGATACTACATACAGTACATCTCTTGTGGTTACAAGATGTCGTCCACGCAACACTCTGAACGAGCTCCTCAATTCCTTTCTACTCCAAATACTACCATATCTGTCGTTGATCTGCACCATGAAATACAAAACGCGAATATAATTCTATAATTCAATACAATCTTGAATCAATTATACAATTCGAATATTTAAATAATTTTTTTAAATTTAGTTTCATGGTGCAAAGGTACGACAAATACGGTAGTATACATATATTGTCGTGTTGTGAAGAAGGTCGTTTCAAGATAACAATCAACTTCAGCTCAACTTGATCTGCGGTTAATCCATCCTTTGGTCGGAAAGAAGTGTTGTCCGGTTGAGCTGCAGCCAAGCATGCTTCGCAATGGCATACACGACGTGCACACACCAAGAAGACCAACTCACATGCGTCGAATACACAGATTGCAAATACAGCACCACGTGGATGTGGCCCCTGGACGCCGCCGCCGTGATCACTTTTGGCTGATACGGCTGCAGCTGGGCACCGGTGCAAAGGAATTTCACTGTCTCCAGCGACCCGGTCCATGCCGCACCATACAAGGCGTCATCGCCACAGCCCTCTGCGCCAACGCTTTGCAAGTACGCAGCGACATCGAGCTTGCCATACATGAGCGCATACGTCAACGCGTCCGCTGTGCAGCCTTCCGAGCGGTGCTCGTGTAAAAATTTGACAATGTCCAGATGGCCATTTCGAGCTGCCAAGTCAATCGCTTGGGTCGTACAGCCTTCGTGTCGACGGTCGTGCAAGAATGTCAGGACATCCAGGTGACCATGCGCTGCGGCCCCATCCATCGCGTACACCGTGCATCCTTCCGTGCGATTGGCATGCAGATATGCAACAATCTCCATATGCCCACGCGACGCCGCGCCGTTCATGGCTCGCGTCGTGCACCCTTCGGCTCGATAGGTGTGGAGAAACTGCACGATTTTGAAATGCCCTTCTGTCGCGGCGTAGTCTATCGCATCCGCTGTGCATCGGAATTCAGGGCAAGATGTACAAAACTGCAGGACGTCCAATGCTCCACGTTCGGCCGCTATGTCCAGCACCGTTGGTGTCAGCCTCTCGGGGGTGTGTTTGGCCAACAAGTGAAGGACGTCCCGTCGCTTGGTCGACGTCAAACTATCAAGGTAGCCGTGAAAAATGCATGCCCACTTCCAAGGCACGTCCGACTCGCGATACTTGTCCAGCTTATTCCACTTTAGGCTAAACGGAACAAGGTCTTCCACGCTCCCTAGTTGGTACGACGCCATGATCTCAACCAGGCCTCGTTGCCGCAATGCTTCATCGGCCATGTCGGAATCCAAAATGCACCTTCATAAAAGGTCAAAACTAGATTTGCACTCAGCAATATCCAATCAAATCGCTCCAGGTCGTTTTCAGTCACCCAATCGAAGCTATAATTGGCCAATCATTGAACGCTGAGGTCGTATATCATTTGTTATCAACCAATGACATCTACGCATCACGCATCTTGGTAGCCAATAATCATAGAAGCGAATTGAAATGAAACGGAATAGTCGCAGCAGCAACAAGGGGCGGCAGCAGCCGACGGCCGGAGGGTCCGCGTCAGCCAGGAAGACTTGGTTCGATGACTCTACCATTGCCCTGGTTGCGATGGCTCAAGATCGGGCGCTGAAGGCGAAGGTTAAAGGCAGCAAAGGCGGCGATGATCGGAAGGAAGCAAGGCAACGCTCATCGCAGCTGTCAACGAGTTCGGACACCGTCGGAGTGTCGTTCGCTGGAGCGGCATTCCAAGCCGACTACTTTGCGTCCAAGTTCACCAAACGAGGGCAACTCGTCTACACCATACTTCACGACGTGCTCTCCAAGAGTCCACATGTGCTGCCACCGTCAGAAACACTCGCGGTGGCCTCGTTCGGCGGCGGGCCAGGGACCGACGCGGCTGGCATCGTGTGGATTCAACGAGAGCTTTTTCCCACGTCGTCCGTGCATTGCGTCTTGTTCGACTACGAAACCTCGTGGAAGCGCTACGTGAAAACCTTGGACGACCTGTACGGCGACGCAGTGTCGGTCTCGTTCGCCCCTTGCGACGTGACCCACCCCCTGGACACGGAACCGAATCGCCACGTCAGCGAGATTGAGACCATGGACATCCTTCTCTTCTGCTTTGTGTGTCATGAGACGTCCGCCCGGCAGCGCAACCTGCAGTTCTACCTGGATGTCGCGATCGCAGCCAAGGTGGGGGCACTTGTGATTCTCGCGGACGTCAAGACCAAATCCAAGGAATGCTTGGAGCAAGTAGCGATCGCCATGGCAAGTGTCCGGCGCATCCAACGCTTGAGGCTGTCCAAGGCACCCACGGCCGAAGCGGTAGTTTTTCGAATTGAAGCGTAACGGTTGAATACACAGTTACAGTACTCGTGCGACGGATAATAGTGACCACAATTACGGATAATTCAATTCACTGGCAACTCAAAGATGGACGCAATTCCGACAGACCCTCCCGTGCATGTGCACTCCATTGCGGGCAAAGCGTCGTGCTGCTACGTGGACAGCATGAACGTTGCCTTCGACATGGGAGTCAACTTTGTCAAGTCAGTGGTGCAGGACCATGTGTTCATCTCGCATGGTCACATCGATCACATCCAAGCGCTGCCGGCGCACGCTGCAGAGCGGCAGTTGACTGGCATGAAGCCCGCTACGTACTACATGCCTTCGCACCTCGTGCCACACATGGAGCAAATCATGATCAGCTATTCGAAGATGCAAGAAGTACGTGCAACGCTAAATGTGTCGTATGATCACGAGCATTGGTGGCTGTCTAGTCCGACATTGCAGCTGTTCTCGTCGGTGTGGACGCTGGTAGCATTGTGCATATATCGCCAAAGGTTGCCGTGAAGGCGTTCGCGACGGCGCATCGTGTGGCGAGTCTCGGCTACGTCGCGTACTCCATTTCGAAGACATTAAAGGGTGAGTTCGTGGGGTTGCCAGGGCGAGAGCTCGGAGCGCTCCGAAAGCAAAACGTCGTGCTGGAGGACATCACGTGGGTGCCGTCTGTCGCGTACACGGGGGACACTTGCATTGAATTCTTCGACCAACACGATCGATGCGCGGACTTTTTGCGCGCGGCCGTCCTCGTCACAGAGGTACCCATCTCATGCGTTCAAGCCCTAACTGTTTGTGCAAAGTGCACCTTTTTAGGCGACACGTCGGCCGAGTCGAAAGCGGATGAGACAGGCCACCTCCACCTGAACCAACTCGCACGTCGAATGCATCGCTTCGTCAACTCGTCGCTGGTGCTAACCCACTTTTCTGCCCGCTACAGCTTCCAGTACATCCAGGACACTCTGACCAGGCAACTGCTGCCGCCGCCGCATGATGCCAACGACGAGGTGGTTCGCCGCATCTTCATGGCGTATGGCGACCGCTGGGCCGCAGTGACCCGTCCTCCATCTCCACCTGCACCACCCGCCGTCGCCTCGGATAAACCGACCCAGTCATAATGGCACTTGTAATATTGACAGCATCTATTACACCTGTAGATAGCGCCCGTTGTACATATATGGCATGTATATAGCTAGCTAGCTAGCTAGCTCTCCATCTCGTGGGCAATTGTGTGGCTTCTAGTCTACCAGGATGGCTCGAATCTTCTCGACGAGGTCGTAGAGGTAGAGAGAGAGGGAGATAAGCAATAAGCACAAATATACATGCTTGTCATGCAGGTTCTGGTTGCATTTACTTGTTGGCGTCGTGGAGGAGTTGCTGCAGTTTGTCAGCAACGTCGGGGGACTCTAGGCGGATGCAGTACGTGGTGATCGAGGACGTTGTTGTCAGCACGGGCACGATGACGTTCTTGCCTTTGATCACAACGCTCGGGATGGACGTGAGCAGAGCGTTGAGCAGCAGCTGCGTACCAGCCTTGAAGTCGCTCGTGGCTCGACGCATGACGAGGCGGCCGCGCGTGGATTTGTCCTTGGGCTCCAGCACCTTGAGCGGACCAGCGCCGCACTCGACGTACTCCTTGTCCACCAACTTGAACAGCTTGGCCGTCGTCTTGAGATCACCGACGTGTGTAGTAAGCGTTCAAGGGAATAGGAGCGGTACTACTACTTACTTGAAGCAATACGAGCTCGTTTTCTTCGCCGGTCACGTGGTGGTAGTCCTTTGGCAGCTCCACCTTGGGCACCACGAGATGCTGGACTTCGACCTTGTCGGCCTGGATATGATCGATCAGAGGAAGAATCGTCGATACTACGTACTTCAGCATTTAAAAAGTCGGCGTTCGTGTCGTTCGCGTCGGTCCATGCGGACGCTTCGTCCGTGTTTGTCTTGTCGCCGCCAAAGGACGCCGCCGTGGACGACGACGTGCTGCCGAACCCGCTTGTACCGCTGGAACGTCCAAACCCGCCAGATCCAAACCCAAAGCCAGTCGACGAAGATGTCCCAAATCCACCGCCGGCAAAAGCGGCAAACCCTGTGGAAGAAGCAGCCGAAGTGGGCGCAACGGTCTGACCTTCATGTCAGAAAGATAATGCAAGGGATTTATACGAGGTACCTGGAATGGATTCGTGTTGGCAAATGCCGTAAAGCCAAACGACGATATGGCAGACGTCTAGTTGGAGAGATGGTTGTTGTATGTCATAAAGCAGGCAAGAGATAAGGAAGTACCTTGTCGCCAACGTCCGCCGAGGTGGTTTGCTCACGCGGACTCGAGTCTGTCGTCTTCGACGGACTCACCGGACGTTCCTCCACGTCTTCTTCGTCATGTTGCCCCCGATCGATCCCATCGTGACCTTCTGTGTTCACGCGGGGACGCTTGTTCAGCGGCGACTTCGCATGCGGAGACTTTCCTGGCGACGACGCGGCGCCCACAACGTTCATGGGGTCCAAAATTGAGGTCGAGTTTGTTGGCGATGGGATCCTGCCCTCCGATTGGTCAGTTCCTTCCATTGTTCATATATGCACCAACGTACTATTTTAAAATAACTTTATATTTGTATACAAATTTCACTGTTGGGATTAAAATTACCGCGCGGTTTATGGCGACATCGTGGGAAGGACGCATTCAGGTTCATTGAGATCCCCTGCTGCATGCATGTGTCTGTGTCTCCTGCTCCATGACATTCGGCTGAAGGAACCGATGATCTGACGGATGCTGACCATAGATCGATGTACCCGTTGACAAAGTGGAGGTTGAACCGATGTTGCCCCATTTGATGGTCTCGTGCGCCCAGCCGCAACGAGCTTTGCACTCGATGCAAGCTTCCATCGCTGACGTAAACTTGCGTGGCGTCACGTACATGCTGGACACGGTTGGATGAGTCGCCACGCTTGTGTACGGTCGAGCCACCTTGATCGTCGACGGATGGTGTGCTAGGGCTGTGTACGCTCTAGGGACGAGAATGCGATAATTGAGAGCTGGAGGGGGCAGGATCGTAGAACTGTCCGGAGGAGCTTGAGGAAGATGGTCGTTCAATGACTCGTTCTGTGGAGGCCACCGCATGGCACTTTCGTCCTAGTCGGTGGAATTAGCTCAAGTCTTTTTACTTGCTACGGTAGGAATCCAATTCCCCACCTCCCATTGCTCGTCGCCATCTGCATACTGTACGAAATACCCATGGGTCGTGTCATAGTGTCGAACGGCGCCTGTGAACCATTCCTTTTCATCTGGCCAATACACCTCCACGACGGAGCCCAGTGGAAATTTCACGAGTGCGTCTACAGGCTGTAGATGTGTAGCGATGTGGGTCGTCGTCGCTGCTTTGGACGGGCTAGTGCTGGTGGCAGCTTCGAACGACTCGTCTTCGTACGAACTCTCGTGGATCGCTGGCACCGCCAGTGGCTTTAGCGGTCGCGAAGGAGACCTGGAGCGACTGCGACGCATCGTGTTGTCGTCGGCATCCCCGATGGACTCTTCGTCTACAAACTCTTCGAACGACTCGCCATACTCGCTCATTCCGTCTTTTTTATCGGATCCCAGTAGGTACATTACGAAACCGACTTCGGTTTCAGTGCAGCAAAAGGGCTTGTGTGTTAAGAGAGAGAGTTACTCATGAAGGCGACTTCCTTGCAACAAGGCATGCATGGGCTGGTGTGCTTCACGAGATTGTTGTGTGAAGTCCGAGCGTTCATCCCAGCTTGAGCTGCCGCTATGTGTATCCACAGTCCAAATTAGCAACACTTCTGGATATTATATAGAGTGACTTTATCCGGATCAAGTTCGTTTTTGTGGCCGACGTGGTGAACTGCAAGCATGGCCAAAACCCCGGGAAGCGGCAAGGGGTCCAAGCTGTCAGCGCTTCGGAGTCATGGCAGTCCCAGCGCCAAGTTTGATAGCGACGCAGCGCTCATAGAGGAGATCAAGCGTCTGCAGCCACCTTCGCCACAGCCGACCCATTGGAGGCGATGGCTGGCCGCCGCGATCGCTTTCGTGGCAGTGCATGTTGCGCTCGTGGTTGTGCTTCTCCACGATGCTGACCCGGGGTACTTCTACTCGAGACGATATCCAAACATCGGCAACATCAATCTCGAGACAGACGCACCGTTCATGGGGTACCCTCCAATTGACGTCGTGTACACGTGGGTCAACGGGTCGGACCCGCGATGGAAGCGCGAGAAGGACCACTGGCATCGTCGATGGAAAGCCCAGATCCAAGGCGACATCTTTGACGAAACAGACGAGTCGGAGGTGTTTGACGCGTCCGCGGCGGCCACGGAGAACCGGTTTCGAGACAACGAGGAGCTGCGGTACTCCCTTCGGTCGATCGAAATGTACGCGCCGTGGGTGCGCCACGTGTACTTGGTCACGGATGGCCAGATCCCAAACTGGCTGAACGTCGATTCTCCTCGGCTGACCATCGTGCCCCACCGCAGCATCTTCGCCAACCAGTCGCATCTGCCCGTGTTCTCGTCCCCAGCGATCGAAGCCAACTTGGACAAGATCCCGGGGCTGTCGTCGCTCTTCTTGTACTTCAATGACGACGTATTTCTTGGCGCGCCCGTCACCCCCGAAGACTTTATCTCCCCTTCGGGGGTTCAAAACATCTACTTGTCGTGGGAAGTGCCAGAGTGCAGCAAGGGATGCCGCGAGTTCAACCTGGGCAACCAAATCTGCGACCCTTCGTGCAATACGACGGCCTGCGCGTTCGACATGGGTGACTGCGGCTGCCTTGAAGTGCCCACTTCGGTACGAAACCATCATCGACCAACGCTATATGAACGGTGTTGTTCCATGTAGGACCCCCTTGTGTTTGACGTGGTGTGTGCGCCTCCGTCGGCCTCGAACACCGCCGCCACCGACGTCTCGCCCGTGGCAGACACGGAACAACCAGTCAAGACGGCCAACCCGCTCAACTGCATGGCCGGGTGCTCGTGGACGTGGATCGGGGACGGAACCTGCGATGTGTTGTGCAATGTGACACAGTGCGGTTTTGACGCCGGCGACTGCTCGCTCAAGGCGCTCGAAGCCCTCCCGACACTCGACCTCACGACCAAAGCGCCAGGCACGACGTACGGCGTGCATGTACCGGGGGACGCGGACGCGTTGGTGGTGCGCCTGCCGCGGCCGTTCTTTGAGTTTGTCGACCACGCGACGTTGCTGGGGGACCAACTCGTTCGTCGTGCGGTGCTGCTCGAGCAAAACATGACGCTTGTGCTCGTGTTTGCCAGGGAGGACACCACCGGCACCCCCACAGGCGGCGCGGTGGTCTCCGTCGATGGCGAACTGGCGGACGAGTCAACGGCGCAGTGGACGCTGCATGTGCTGCGCGGCCACCACACACTCCCCCACCAAGGGATGTGGTCTGTACTGTCGTCCGACTTGGCGGAGCTGAAGATGACACGGCGCCTTCACCCGAACGCATCGACGCTGGTGGATCTGCAGATCGAGCTGCCGTACCACTCGATCCCGGATTGGTCCATGCCGATGACCGTCTCCAACAAGCTGGAGCCGTCCATGCCGACGAGCGTAGTGTGTCCTCCCATATTGCCTCCCGTGGCCGACGGTGGTTCATCCGATGAGGATGATGGTGCTACCGACGATGCTGCTGTAGACAGCGGGGAAGACGATGCGGCTGTCCGTTGCATGCTGGACGGTCGCCGGGTGGTGCTGCAGTGGCAATGGAATGCTTCTCTGGACGCCGGGGCATTTTTGAGTGGAGACATCTGCACAATCAATGCGCACGTCGAGTCGTGTGTGCACGCGGTGCTGTCGCTTCGAGGGGGAGTGACGTGGGTGCCGCCTACGCCCAAGCGCCGAGAGCCGGTTGTGTGGACTGGGGAATGGTGCGCGTTTGAAGACTGCGTGGTGTCCGACTGGTTTCAAGGGGCCATCGGGGGCGGGTTGGTCGGCCAATGCTCGGTGGTCGTGGAAACCGATGCTCTGGACGACGCGCCGCCGCCGCCAGGTCCGCCCGCGGTGGATCTGGAGGTGGCCAAGAAAGCCAAAGCCATGTGCTCGAGCATCGCAAGGCGTCTCAAGGCGCGTAGTAACGAGTCGACGTGGTGGGGACTGTCAAAGGTAAGACATTTGAAACGTGTGCTATTCGTATTTCGTTATCCATCGCACCGTTCGTAGGTTCGAGACGGATGGTTGGCGGTCAAGACGTGGCTTCATGTGAACACGGTCGAGGTCCTTGACACCCCTCGCCACCACATGCTGTCGACCGATGACGTGGCAGCCTGTGAGACGTACTTTGCGTCCCGCCCCGTGGAGCTGCCGACCGTTTCAGCCGACGCCGACGCCGTCACCTCCGTCGACACGTTTGGCGACTCGCTCCGGTTTGTTAACAAGCTGTACAATGCCCAGTTTGGCAAGGTGGACGGACCGGTCCGCCGGCGGGTGCCGTCGCACATGCCGCACTTTATTCAAAAGAGTCTGCTCACCGAGATGAAGGATCACTGGGCCGCTGAGTTCAATGCGACATCGAGCCACCGCTTCCGCCACCCAAAAGACATGCAATTCAGCTTCTCGTACATGTACTACGTGGTCAATAGGCACAAGTTGCACCCCCCGACCATCGACGACATCTTTTCCACGTACATTGACATCAACCGCGACGGCCTCATTGACGAGCACGAGGCGCTCAGTGTCGCGTCGCTGCTCACATCAGGTACACGAGTGTGTGTATTTGTGTATTGTGCTTTCGAGTGAAATTTCATTGTGTTGTGGTTTCTCGTTGGAATTTAAATCGATTTGATTGGCTACCTCAGATGAGCTCAACATTATTAGCCAATCAAAACCCATTTCTCAATGAAATTCAACAACCAATCAGATCGATTGTGGATCGGTTTGGTCGGCCCCCAAATTTGTATCAAATCGACAATAACTAGAACTTATTTGGGGTGTCAATTTTAAAAAACTGGATTGTGTGGCTTGATTTAGTGGATTGTGTGAGTGGTTAGCTATATTTCTTTAAAAAAATACTTTGAAGGACTATTTTATCCCTTATGTCCTAGATATTATTTGTTTTATGCTTGGACCAACATCTATTATGCCTGGACAATGTGTATGTGGCTTCAAAATTCTAAACCGACGATCTTTTTATCGATCTTATGCTTGCTTTGTAGTATTTAGTGGATTGTATATATCTTGATTTCAAAAAAATAATATATATATATATACTATGTTTTCCCTTATTTCTTTGATTATTTGTTTCTTGTGGTTAGACGAACATCCTTCAGAGAGCGATATTGCGTCCGTCAAGGCATGCATGACCCCGAGCACGACCGAAACCAAGCGCGAAGAGATCCATCGACATGGCATAGTGACGGTCACTGAAACCACCCAGCCACACTTGACACTCGACAGTCTCAAAGCATGTGACAACGTTACCCATCGGCTGATTGAGACTGCGACCAAGCGGTTGCCGCCCACACACGTCATGGTATCGGAAGACCAAGTACGTTTGTGTTGGCAAGGATTTATATATATATATATATATATATATATATATATTCAACGTCTCAGTGGTAGAAGTATTGATATGGATGGTGATTGTATTCTAGGTGACGTTTCACATGCTGAGCGACCAATATCGCACGGCGTGGAACCAACTGCTCAACACCCGCGCCAAGCGCACCAAGTTCATTTGCATCAACGACGACATGAAGTACCCGACCGTGGCGGTACGTCGAATCGTCCTATTAATACATATATATATATTTAATCGTATTTCGTAACAGGTGGGCAACATCTTGAACGACCTGTTCACGTCGTTGTGGCCGCATCGGTCGCAGTTTGAGCTGCCATATCATTTGAAGAATCGATTTGGCCACGTGGACGAGCTCGCGTGGGCCGTCTGGACGCAGTACATTGTGATGGGGGCTGTTGGTACCCTGGTTGCTGTGGCAGTTGCCGCGTGCTTCTGGTGGGAACAGAAGAGGCCACTTGACAAGACACTGGATGAAGACAAACACAATGAGGATCACATGTGATGCCCCACCACCGCGATATTTTACTTACTCCATTTAACTCAAATGTTCTAGCACCGTGTACTTGGAAATGGATGGTGGTTGCATTCATGTATCAATAATAGTAAATAGTACTATTGATAGTATACAGCAAGGTTATAGTAAATATTAATAGTATTAATAGTAGTATACAGTACTATTATAGTAGTATACAGCAAGGTTATGAGTTTGAAGGATTCGTTAAAGGCAAGGATGGACAACCTTCATTTGCCTCTTGGTCTCGTTTACCGATGATGGTCCGTGCTGGGAAAACGAAATTATTATTGACTGTGAATAGAAATAAGTACGAAGTACATTATTGCAACATACGTCCAAGTATTTGTAATATATTTCACGTAACGTTATTGATTAAACAGTCGATTATTATTGATCGTCATGTTGTGCTCACGTTTGCATATGGCGGCTGCTTCGGCACCATTTCGTCGTTTCTGACAGTCATGTACGGCGTATACATCACTGATACAATGCAATGCTGACGTACATATTGGTCGCTCTGTGGAGGCCTCACCTTCACATTCGAGTGTCGTGTCGATTTTAGTGTTAACTACATGTATACGAAATCTCAACTGTTAATATACTGTGTAAATGTATTCTTCATTAAGACTGATAGTACGCCCAATACTACTGTGTAGTAGTGTACACTTGCTGAAAGTAGCAAAATATTATTTGTGGCGAGGTATTGCCACATACTATAAGTTAGTATTGCAGATCCGCATATGGGACTCAATCGTCAACAACATGGACGCTGCCATCGAGACAGGTGTGATCCACTTTGATGCTGACGCATACATCTGCACCGCATCGGTACGTCTAGACGCTAGACGACATAGCGAAGACTGACAGACGACATGATTCCGTCATCCACCAGGGCAACAAGATATGCCGGGATTCCACGCTCTGCTGCACCAAGAATATTCTCCTGCGAGGCAAGACGATCATCAACGCAGGCACGATCCTGCGCGGCGACTTGGCCAAGATATCTTTGGGCAAGTTCTGTGTGATTCGAGAGAAGTGCGTGCTTAAACCTCCGCCAAAGCTCCTCCCCACGTATGTACATCATCAGTCTGTGGCATGGAATGTTCATGCGATGATGTAGGGGACTCTTGTTCATTCCACAAACGCTGGGGGATCACGTGTACATTGGCGAAGGGTCCATTGTAGAAGGGGCTCGCATTGGTTCGTGCGTGCAAATCGGCAAGAACTGCGTGATTGTACGACAACATGAGTCCCCACTTGTGACGCTCACGCCGGTAGTGGTGCCGTAGGGAAAGCGAGTGATCATTCGCGACTGCTGCTACATCGCCGACAACACGATCATTCCTGCAGACGAAATCATTCCCCCCTTTACTTATGTATGTGGGATTCCAGGTACGCACCAGCCAAATCCGACGGACTTGTGGCGCTAACTATCCCCCAGCAAACTTGGACAAGGAGCTTCCCGAGGCAACGCAAGACCTGTTTATTGGCCACATCACGCGCTACTTTGAAAACTTTAGAGCTCGCAAGAAATAAGCTGACAATGTACATATATACTGGTATTAATTACTTCAGTACTACAGTACTATATACTATTAATAGTACTTCGTAGTACTAATATTGTGGTAGTATATTCGGTACGAACCGTCGAATCGAATAAAAAATCGACGCTATTGGCTACTCCATTTTTGAGTGGATTTGATTGGCTCTTATACAGAAAGAACTGGCATAGTCAGCCAATCAGAACTTCCAGCGTGATTCAATATTGATTACATAAACCACGCGAAGTTTGGAAATAATATATAGCGAATTTACAATATAGGTTTTGATATTCGTACCAACCAGCACGCCAATAAAAAAAGTACCCTAGTATGAGCTTAGTGTGAAGCTTACGGCTGTAACTACCGCTAAGCAGTCAATCACACTGCGGTGAGGTTATGACGTTGATTGGCTGCGAGGTTTACATACTACTGTAGTACTAACTATTACGTAGTACCGGTAACTAAATAGAACTGCCTTTCAATTTTCTAAATATAGCGACATCGTCGAGGTCGCGCGGGTATGTTCCTGGACGAGGCCTCACGCATGCAGAACTTTCGCCAAGTAGGCACGAAAGCGTCTGGCCAGTTGAAGAAAGGCGCGGGTATCTCGAGGCAGCAATCCTCGGAAGCGGCGGTAGACTCCATGTTCGGTCTTGTTGCAATTGGTGTCGCCTCATGCAACGAAGTAGAGGGCCACATCATCGATCCCATCCAAGTTTGAGACAATTTTGAACTTGGGGGAACGTGAAACCAATGCCTTTGGTAGTCGCACCAACAGGTTTGGGGAGGCAGAGGTACGAGGAGACGACAGTTTGATGACGAACGAGCTGACGGACTGCAGAACGAGCTCCCAGGCCCGGGCGCGTACTACAAGCCGCCATCGATGGTGGTCACCCACGCCAAGTCGGGGTCCGTGTCCAAGAAAGGCATGGGTACGGGATTCGTGTCCAAGGTAACGGCATCGACTGCATCCATCCTCACGAGCGAAACGTCATGCGCGATGCGTGACAGGTGAAGCGTTTCAACGCTACCAGCTACGACCCTGTGCCAGGACCTGGTCAATACTCTGCCTCCATGTACATACACTTACCAATGCACATTGGGTGCAGACAGTGTGGTTCACTAGTCTGTAGATCGGAGAAACCAAGCTTTAACCGGCGCATCGGGCTCAGCAGTTTTGCACCCATGGTACAGTTGTCCAAGTGTGCCTGTTGGTTCTGATGATAAGGGTATTCACCCAGGAGCGGTCGACAAACCAATATGGGGACGCTACCAGCGTGCCCGGGCCTGGTGAATACAACGCAAGTGCATTTGACGCGCAAGTTGACAAAGGCAGTCGGTCCGCGTTTGCCTCCCGAACGAATCGCGGTTTTGTGCCGCGGGCGGATGGACCTGCGCCAGGTAGAAGAACGCCATCCATCCATTCTGTCGTCGGTTGGTGGGTGGGGTTATGAGCAAAGTATCCGTGGCTAGGGCAATATGAAAACGTGTTGGCGCTGGAGCGAGAGATCACTCGAAGCCAAAAACACACACAGGGAATCTTCAAGTCCACGGTGCGACGGGTGGAGACGCCCAAGCAGGCCGTTCCTGGTACAGCTGGCGGCTTCCATATTAACTCTACTCGATTTTACCAATGACGTAGGACCGGGGGCGTACGGAGTGGAAGCGGCGGAGCGGTGCCTACGGAGCGACACCACTGCACAAGCCCAGGCCAGCAGCATGTTCAAGAGGGGCGCCGCAGATCGCTTCGGCCACTCGCTCGAGCGAAAAGCGGACGTGTTCAACGTCCCTGGTACTTGATTATGCTCGTACTTGCGATCCGCACTCAACCTGAATGACCGCAGGCCCGGGGGCGTATACCTCCGACCGCGATGGGGCCGCCACGTCGTCGACAGCAGTGTCGTCATCGGTGTTTAAATCTAGCGTGAAACGAGCCCTGGGCGAGCGAACGTCGAAGGCCCCTGGTCCAGGTAGGCACAATACAGTACTACCCCCACCCAATCACGAGGGATGTGACCTTGTGCTTAGCGTTTTATAAGCCCAGCAGCCCCGGGAAAAAGTCTCACTTGCTCAACGGCACCAAGAAGTGGCTTTAACATAATTTACGACCGATTAGTTAGCTTCACCAACGTCACACCTGCAAGCTTTGTCGGTGAGCAACCCGAATGAGTATACGTACATACTAACGGTAGTACACTTTTAGAAGGGCTGTGGCTAGCTACTAGTAGTTGCACTTAGTGTACTGTATGTGTCGCTTTCAGGAGGACTGGCTACACTTACACTCGGCTGGCAAATGGACACGAGACTGCGTTCGAACTATACGTTCGTTACCAAGGGTCCCACGATACAGTCTCAATAGTCGACGAGAAAACTTGCACCAACCCCAAGATGTCTTACCATTATTTGATTGCAGTCTCGATCGCTGGTTCTAATCTGTAACGAACAAACACTATTGAAAATGAATGTACATACATTTTTGATATATTGAGGAGTTCTCAAATAGGGTAATTTACTAGAATTCTATTGCCCATATGTTGAGACCGGAGTGCCCCTACGAAACCCACACCCGTGCTCACGTTGCGCCACGTGCGTTTGAAAAACCCTAAATAAAGGAATTACCTACCCAAACCCATGTCGTACAAATTGTGGTGGTTATCATGTCCAGCAAGAATGTTAGTCTGTCGCAGTCCCCGTGGCCTCTTGGAGGTGTTCCATCCTATTCGAATCGTGTCCAGTGATGAATGATTGCATTACCGGTAGTTAAGATAGCACATTCACTATGTATGACCAAGCACTTTGATTTTCGTGGCAATCTGTCAGCTCCGGTGAGGCCACTCACTCCTCACAGCCGACAGTGACGTTCGTCATAGTTGGTCATTCCGATAGCGTGATCGGTGTGACAGGGATAAGGTAGGGTGCCAGGCTGCATACAACCAAAAGTACTTTAACCTAGTCGTTAAAACGATCGCGTGGCTGAATTTCATTCAAGCAAGCAACGACGTTATTTAGTAAAAACGTTTCACGTCGCTCAGAAACCCGATGAAGATTTGCACACATCGAATAAGATTTGAAATGGTGCAATTTCCTTTATTTAGGGTATTTGACAGGCTACCGTCGAAGTAAATGTCCAAACTTCGACGAAGTTTCCACCGGCCCAATACAAACTTCAAGTATATACGCCACATGGTCAGACAATCTTCAGCAGGCAACGCACACTTTCAAAAATGAGCGCTGGCTCCGACATCCAAGGCGCGCCCTTGATGGAGAAGCAAGTGCTGCCGCCCATGCGGCGAGGGTACACGTCCACCCTGCTGTGGAAGAACTTCTTGCTCAAGAAGAAACACCCGATCAAGTGGGCGCTTGAGGTCCTCCTCCCCGTTGCGCTCATCTTGCTTATGGGCGGCCTCAAGACCCTAACAGACGACGTGAAGGTCCCCGATGGCTGGTCCACCGACAAACCTATTGAGGGCAGTGACACCATCGGCACGAGCTACTCTCTGTTCCATGTCGACACTATGTTTGGAGTGCCGCTCCCGAAGTTCTACCAAACGGAAGGCACAGTGTCCGGTCTGTTGCTTCAAATGGCTACCAAGGCATGGGACGCACGCCAAGATTCCAAGGGCATGACGGCCGCCCAGAACGAAGCTTGCTCTGCCGCCGCATACTCGGGCAACGTGAACGCCGACGTCAACTCCCCGTCCGCATGGCCGGCGATCTGTCGCGACAACATCATCCCTCAAAAGCTCGCGATCGCACCCGACAACGACTTTACGCGCAAGTACTTTCTCGAGACGCTGAGTTTGTGGTACCCCCGCGTTTCACTCGATGCGAACGGCACGTTGGCAGTGCCGTCGATCGCCGATTCCGTCCAGTTTTTCGCCGACGAAACGGCGTTGAATGCGTACGTTACCAACGTCGAGTACGCCAAGAGCTTCTCGACACCCCGCATTGCCGCCGCCATCGTGTTCACGGCCATGCCATCACCCTTGGGTTCCGCGGGCAACATCGAGTATAGCATCCGCCTAAACTCGACGCTCGGGCGCGGCGGGGTCACGGGCGACGTCCCGCGCACCAACCTAGAGCCGTTTCTACCTCTGCAGCGCTCGATCAACACAGACTCCTACACGCGGTACGCCAAGTCGGGCTTCATGTCTTACCAGACGCTCGTGACGCGGTTCGCCCTGTGCGTGCCGGACTGGAACGCCGACACGCGGACCACTACGGGCACATGCACGCAGGAGACGGCGGTGATGGCCGCCGGCAATGCGATGACGGACGCCACGCTAGTGTCGACGCAGCTCCAGGCCGACTTGAACGTGTTCTTGTCAATCATGTCGTACACGAACGCGACCAAGAAGCCATTCAACTTGAACAGCGTGCCATTGGCGGCGCTGTCGGCCCTGGCCAAACCGCTGCGCCAGATGCCGCAGCCCGTCGGCGGCGCGTCCGTGTTTGCATTCCCCATCCAAGCGTTCACGTCGTCGCCGTTCTATCAATCGGTCAAGGACTTCTTTGGCCTCGTGTTCGTGCTGTCGTACCTGCACGCGCTGTCGTCGGTGCTCGTAGCGCTCATCTCGGAGAAAGAGACCAAGGCCCGCGAACTCATGAAGATCCTCGGCGTGCCTGAAAGCGCGATCGTGTTGAGCTGGTACATCACGTACGGCGCCATCTTCGTCGTGGCGGCCGTCCTTCAAGCCGTCGTGGGCAAGGTTGTGCTCTTCCCCAACTCGAACGTGCTGTTGTTGCTTGTGTTCTTCCTGCTCTTTGGATGGGCCGTGCTCGCGTACGGGTACATGGTGTCCGCCATCTTTTCAAAATCCCGCACGGGGACGTACATTGGCATGATCGGCTTCTTCGCCATGTACCTCGTCACCGCCGGCTTTAACGACACGTCCGCCGCCAAGTCCAAGGCCATCGCGTGTCTGTTTGCGCCCGCGGCGCTCACGTTTGGCGTCAAGAGCTTGGCCGAGTCGGAAGCCAGCGGCATCGGCATCACATCGGCCAACGCGGGCAGCGACATCAACAACTTCAAGTTTACGACTGCGATCTTGTTTTTGGTCGTTGATGTCATCATGTATACGCTCCTGGGGCTGTACTTTGAGCGTGTGGTGCCAAAGGACTATGGGGTGACTGAGACGTGGTACTTTGCTGTGACACCGTCATACTGGAGAAAGAAATGGACGAAGGAAACGGCCAAGGCAGTGTCGGCGGACGCGCTCGCCGTAGCTCTCGACGTGCACAGCGACAACATGGAAGACGTAGGCATCGAGCTCAAGCAGCAAGAAACGTCGGGCGACGCCTTTTGCATTCAAAACTTGCGCAAAGTGTTTGCCGTGCCTGGTGGAGTAAAGGTCGCGGTGAAAGGCATCAACTTGACCATGTACAAGAACCAAATCACGTGCTTATTGGGGCACAACGGCGCCGGCAAGACAACGCTGATCTCCATGTTGACGGGTATGATTCCAGCGACGAGCGGCGACGCCACGGTCCACGGCCTGTCGCTGCATGACGACTTGGGCCAACTTCGCCGGTCGCTCGGCATGTGTCCGCAGCACGACGTGCTGTACGCCGAGCTGACGGTACACGACCACTTGATGTTTTACGGCAAGATCAAGGGGTACCGGGGCCATGCCCTCGACGCTCAAGTAGACGCCAAGATCGTCGAAGTGGGGCTGACGGAGAAGCGTCACGTCAGGACCAGCGACTTGTCGGGCGGGATGAAGCGCAAGTTGAGTCTAGCGATTGCGTTGCTGGGCGACAGTCAGGTGGTATTTCTAGACGAGCCGACGTCTGGCATGGACCCGTACAGCCGTCGCAGCAGTTGGGAAATCATCCTCAACAACCGATACAACCGCATCATCGTGTTGACCACGCACTTTATGGACGAAGCCGACATCTTGGGCGACCGCATTGCCATCATGGCGGAAGGGGAGCTGCGATGCTGTGGGTCGTCCATGTTCCTCAAGAATAGGTACGGCGCCGGCTACAACTTTTCGCTCGTCAAGATGGACGACTGCGACACGGATGCGCTGATCGCGTTTGTGCAGCGTCACATTGGCGACGCCACCAAGGTACTAAGCAACGTGGGCACGGAGATCTCGTTCCAGCTCCCATTAGACTGCTCGCATTTGTTTGCGCCTATGTTTGTCGAGCTGGACGCCAACTTGGCTCGTTTGGGTGTGCTCTCGTACGGCATTTCTGTGACAACGTTGGAAGAAGTGTTCATCAAGGTTGCGGAGATTGGCGACGAGCACCACCAGCACACGCTGCAGAAGACGAAGCAAGTCCCCATGACAGTAACATCCAATGACGGGTCGTCGTCGGAAGGGTACAAGCTAGCCGACAACGCGCCCCCGTCGGCGCTCGCCATGTTCTGGGTCCACTTTCACGCGCTCTTGCTCAAGCGCGTGCGCACCGCCAAGCGGGACAAGCGCGTGGTCGTGTTCGGAACGGTGCTGCCCATCGTATTTCTCGTGCTTGGTATTGCGCTGTTGAAAGCGAGCTCGCTGACCCGCAACGACCCGCCGCTGGTCCTCAACACGGCGGCGTATCCTCTCAAAGACAGCACGCCCGTGCCGTACTTGTGCCAATCCGACTGGATGTGCGACACTGCGTCGCAGATCTCGTCCGCCAAGCCCCAGCCGTTCGTCGGTATTAACACGCAAAACGATGCGGCGGCGTACCCGGCTACCCCACCCCCCGTCGTGTTTGGCGTGACATATGCCAACCTGACAACCGCCAACAGCTACTGCGTCCGCGCCGGCGAAGAAATCTTCAAGCGCGGCTACGGCAAAGCCCCAAATAATGCGGCGGTGCCCGGGCAGTACGGCGGGTACGTGCTGCTGGGCGACGCCAAGTCGAGGTCGTTCGGGTACAACTTGGCCGTCAATACCACCGCAGTCCACGCCGCCATCGTACACAAGGCTCTCTTGGACGAAGCGCTGTACCGCACTGTCACGGCGAACCCAGCCTTGAAGCTGACGTGTACCAACCAGCCGCTGCCGCTCACCGACTCGACCAAGATCCTGTTTACGACCATCGTGTCATTCACCACGTCAGTGTTTGTCGTGCTCGCATTTGCGTACTTTACGGCGTCCATCGTGCCCTATTTGGTTCACGAGAAGCACCCGACGCACAACTCCAAGCACCAGCAGTTGGTCAGCGGCGTGAGTTTGCCGGCGTTCTGGCTCGCCAACTTTGCGTGGGACTTGCTCTTGTACTCGGTGCCGTGTGTATTTGGGCTGCTCGCCATCTACTTCTTCGACATTACGCCATTCACAGGTCGCGACTGCTCGTCCTGCGCGGCGTCGCCATTTGCCGCGCTCATCGTGGTATTTGTGCTGTTTGGGTTTGCCATCGTATCGTTCTGTTACCTCCTTTCGTACTTGTTTACAGACGCCGCGTCGTCTCAGACGTACATTATCATGATCAACGTTCTTCTCGGCACGATCTTGATGACAACATCCGTGATCCTCGACATCATCGAGTCCACCAAAGAGATCAACGCGCACCTCAAGTTCATCTGGCGCCTCTCGCCGCTGTTTTGCGTGGGCAACAGTCTCAACCAGCTCAGCATTGCCACGCTGCGGCTTTCGATTGGCGTGCTCAAGAAGGACACGTCGGCATTTAGCACTGACATCCTCGGGTGGGAAGTCGGGTACTTGGCCGTGGAGGCTGTGTTGTTCCCCATCATCGCCATCGGCATCGACTACGCCTTGAGCTTTCCCAAGATCAAGGCTAAGATCACGAAGGACCCGCAGGTTGTTGACGCACCGTACGAAGTGGACGTCGACGTCCAAGCCGAGGAGGACCGCGTGGCCTGCGGGGCAGCCGACAAGGACGCGGTCGTGATGAACGGTCTGCGCAAGGTGTACAAGGGCGGCAAAGTGGGCGTGGTCAGCCTGTCGCTGGGGCTCCCGAAAGGCGAGTGCTTCGGCTACCTCGGGATCAACGGCGCCGGCAAGACGTCCACGATGAAGATCCTCACGGGGGACGTGCTGCCAACGTCTGGCTCGGCAACCCTCGGGGGGTTTGACATCATGTCACAGCAGCTCGAAGTGCGTCGGCTGATCGGGTACTGCCCACAGTTTGACGCACTAATCGACCTGCTGACCGTTCGTGAACACTTGGAACTGTTTGCGTCCATCAAGGGCGTGCCATCCAAACGCATCTGCGACACGGTCAAGGACAAAATGGACCAGATGAACTTGAACGACTTTGAGCACAAGTTGGCTGGGACGCTGAGCGGCGGCAACAAGCGCAAGCTGTCGGTGGCGATCGCTCTGATTGGGTCGCCCCCGATCATCTTCTTGGACGAACCATCCACGGGCATGGACCCCGTGTCCCGTCGGTTCATGTGGGATGTCATTGCCGACATTTCCACGCGCAGCAAAGAGTCGACGATTCTGCTGACCACGCACAGCATGGAGGAGTGCGAGGCGCTGTGCAGCCGCGTCGGCATCATGGTGGGTGGCCGGCTGCGATGTGTGGGAAGCGTCCAGCATCTGAAGAACCGCTTTGGCGATGGACTGATGATGCACATCAAGTTGGCGGCCGTGCTGTCTGCCGACGTGGACCGCATGATCAGTACGTCGCCTTCGCTGGAAGGAGGGGCCACGTTAACCAAGGACCAGCTGGTGGACGTGTGTGCGTCGTTGGCCAAACCCCACCGCGCCGACCAGATCAGCATGGAGCATGCGACGGGGTATGTGCTGGCGGAATCGCTCGGCCGCAACGACTACGTCCGCGTGCGGGACTTTTGCGCGTGGTGGCTCAGTGAAGACCGCTTTGAAAAGATGGCGGCGTACCTGGGCCAGAGCTTTGGGGAGCCGAATGTGCTGCTGTTGGAGCGCCAGAACGACCTGTCGCGGTTCAAGTTGGTCGGTGACAAGCACACGCTGGCGCTGTCCAACGTGTTTTCGCTCATCGAATCGACCAAAACCGACTTGCACGTCAAGGAGTACACCGTGTCGCAGACCACCCTCGAGCAAATCTTCAACAACTTTGCGTCCCAGCAAACCCAAGAAATGGGCGTCGCGCGGGGCGTGGAAAAGGCAGCAGCGGGCGACCACTACCGAGCGATGCATGCTTAGCCTACTAACTACTACATACTACTTATATACCACTACTAACTACTACGTAGTACGATTAGTATACCAGTACTCTATATGAAATTAATTATAAGTATTGTGCTTTCGAGTGAAATTTCGTGTTGTGGTGTGGTTTCTCGTTGGAATTTAAATCGATCTGATTGGCTACCTCAGATGAGCGCAAAATTATTAGCCAATATAAATGAAATTCAACCAATCAGATCGATTGTGGATCGCTTTGGTTGGCGCGATTCGATTGCACCCCCTCCCCAAATGTTTGATCCGTGTATTGTGAGAGTTCAGTTTTTATCTTCATAAAATATGCAAATTCACTGTCAACGTCCGAACATAGTAACTTTGCACTTTCTGTCCTTATTCTGTCGACCATCTGTGGGACCATTCTGAACTGATGACGATGGTCAGCAATTTCGGCCACCAAGTGGTTCACTGCGACGCACTTGGGCTTGCTTTGACATTTCGTCCTCTTCAAGATACAATTACATGTAGATTCATTCATCGCATATCCATTGCATCAAAGTGATTGCCCTTGTGGACTACTTTGCAGGTCATTTCTGACTCCAACAATTTCATACGAACATCCCACCATTTAGGGTGTAATTCGGACACTATATATATGTGAAGTCGTGACATTCTTTAGAAAAGGCAAGATACAAATTGTAACTACTCGAAATTGTATTGCTATAGTTTGACATTTCATATACTAGTACTGTACTAGTACTACTTGACAATGAGCGTAACGTTATGCACAATATGTACTGTAGTCGGCAGTAGTACACCAAAACGTTTCAGTGCAAGTGTTGTAGCACTTGCGTTTTGTATACAAAACACACCTTCGCATGTCGGACTGACCACGTTCCAGTAGTAGAGGTCAGCCCATTAAGATAGCACAAGACGATGGCGTTGGCAACATTGCCCAGGGTGCTTGGCATGCTCGTCGCCGCCTTGCTGGTGTCCACGGCGAGCGAAGCGAGTGCCTCCGATTGCCTCAACATGGACAAGCTTCCGAGCGTGGCCCTCGGCTCGTCGGGGGCGTATACACTGCAGAGTCGAGTGGAACGGGGTGGGTCGTTGCTGTGTCTAAAGGCGACGTTCACGGGCACCACCTCGTGGCTTGGGGTCGGCATCGCTCGTTCAAATTTGATGGTGTCGACGATCGGTGGTCCCGCCAACGTGCTGGTGTTTGATGCCGCGAAAATGACTGCCAACACGTACGTCGTGAACGGCAAAGGCGTGGCCAAAGTGAACATGCAAAGCTACCAGTCGTCGTATACTGTCATCGACATGACGTCGCGGGACTCGCTCACGTCGGTTACAGTGTCGCGGGCCATGTCTGTGAATGAGTCCCACGTGTATGATGTGGCCATCGCCGTCGATGCCCCGACGAACGTCATTTGGGCCTACGGGGCCAAGTGGCCAGGGAAACATGTCGACAAAGGTATGCCCATATCGCGTCGAACCATCCATGGCTACCTAGTGGCATGTAGGCGCGATGCTCTTAGCCTTTTCAGACACGAAAGACACGCGGAATGTCGGGTCCACGTCCAGCTACGTGGTCATTCTCGGCACCATCGTCGCCTCGATGGCTACGGCCTCGCTCGCGCTTCGCTTTTCCTTCAGTAAAGCACACCATCTGTTCGAAACAACAACGTAATAATTGCCGATTAGAACGGCTGGACCACAAGCTCGTGCCGCCACCAAGGGAAGCTAGCTCCGGCTGTTTTGCCATTCAACGCACGCTGAGCGACTTGTCCGTGGGAGAAGGCATCCTCGTCCTGCTGTACCTCACTGGTCTGGTGCTGGTGCTGGCCCTGCTGCCGTTTTACGAGGCCAACGTCGTAGCGTTCGACCGCCAAGTGTCGTTAGCCAGTGGCCACCTGGGTCTGTTTCATCTGTCACTCCTGATAGTCCCCGTGTCCCATGTCGGGTGGTGGCTCAATCTGGCCCAGTCGCGCCTCCTCAAGTTCCACAAAGCCCTCAGCGTCGTCTTCCTTTTGTGTGGGGGGCTGCATCTGGCCTTCAGTATCAAGGCATATGGCGCCGGCATTGTCTGGTACCGCGATCCGTTTGGCAGCCAACGAGTCGTCCCCCTCTTTGGCTTTGTGGCCCTCGGATGCTTTCTCTGCGTGGGTACGTAGTATCGTTCATCCGTGAACGTTGGTGATCGATTGGAATGCTGACATGTGTGCACATACATGATCGATCGTTGCCAGGTGTCGTGGCCATCCCCATCATCCGACTCAATTTGTACGAACTGTTCCTGGCCATCCATCGAGTGCTGTTTGTGGCTGGCATTGTCTTGGTGTATCTCCACAGCCGCACGATTCAAATCGCTCTCATTTGCCCGCTTGTGATCTACGGCATTGGTGGCATCTTCGTGCGCCTTCCGCCCTTCTTCAAAACGTACACCACCCCACCCCCCATTGTCCGATCTATGGTTGACCTGCACCTAGGTACACCGTCACAACGGCGATCACCACCTCCCACACGACCATGCTCACGCTGCCATTGACCAAACACACTCAGCGATGGGTGACGCAGTACCGCTTGTGTTCCCACGCCTATGTCAACGTACCAGCCATCTCGGCCACGGCATGGCATCCGTTCACGGTCATGATCACACCTGCCCGCGACGGCATTGCATTTTGCATCAAATCAGTGAAACCCCACAGCTTCACCCACAAACTGCACGTGTTGTCGCACCTGCATGACCACTTGAATGTGAAATTGGCCGGACCGTACGGCCAGCCCACCGTGGACTTGACCAAGTACCAGCAAGTGGTGCTCGTGGGCGGTGGCATCGGAGTCACCCCCCTCCTTGGGGCGATCAACTTCCTCGACAGCCATGCCCACGTGAAAATGCACTTGTGCTGGGTGGTATGTCACATCTTGCCTGTCACATGTGCGACGACGATTTTGAACTAGGTGCGACACCCGGACGAGCTACTGAGTTGCCAGACCATGATGTTCCCATTACCCCACTTTGTCACGGCCGAATTTTACGTTAGTTTAGCGATTTCCGAAGGCCAGATCGAAACCGACCGTGGCGACGTCGTGAGGTATTCCCCCGGACGCCCCACCGCCGACGCTATCCTGCAGAGGTTCCAGAACATCCCGCGCACAGTCGTCCTCGCGTGTGGCCCCGAAGGCATGATCGTGGACGCCCAGCGCGAAGCATATGACCGCGGATTTGACTTTCAAAAAGTCGTGTTTGCGTTTTAACAAGTCAAAATGAATGTAGTAAGTAGTTTTCTGGACAAGACAAGATTGCTCCAGTATTATGGATGCACTGTGCAGTACATACATTTGGCGAAACATGACCCATAGGACGACAAATGGTGACCGTGGTTGTACACTGGGATTTACTTCGAAGTAGATCACTTGCACAATACTGCTTGACTCCAATTACACTCCGAGTACGTACTAGTGCTATATTTAGTACTGTATATGCCAGATGATATCAGTCTCGTTTCCGTGGCCATTTGGCCAATCACTCCTCCACGCGTGGCAGTGCCGGCAGTCGCGAGAGTTATTGCGTGGTGGTCGCTGTAACTTGACTGCTTCCACCCACTGCATGGTCTCGGACAAGTGAATGGTAGCGTGGACATGCATCCCCTTGACCACTTGCAGTCAACAAAGTCTGGGATTGAAAGTACACTCGACCAAGGAGTTGAGCCCGGTGGTGGCAACCCACTCGATCGCCATATCGGTGCATCCTTTGCTTCGGTTGGAGTAAAGACAGTGGACAACTTCCAAATGGCCACGAGAAGCCACCCGATCGATCGCAGAGGTCGAACAGCTGACTCCACACTTGTGAAAGTTTATCAGGAGTGCCAGATGGCCACGCCGTCCATGGCCTCCACCAACGACGGACACGCCATTTCGAGCAAATATTTCACCACAGCCAAATGTCCATTCGTCGATTGCACAATCCACAACTTGCCCATCTGGATTGACATCGGACCAATGGAGCTTCAGCCACCGCATATGACTGTGGCGTGCCCATTCAGCAGCGCACAACAGTAAGACTTCATGGTAATTGGCAGCCTTTGGATCATAAGCACCAATCTCCACTCGAAGGCCCGTCCTCGATTGTTGGTGGATGCCCGTCCGCGTCGTGGTGGTCCACCTGGCCTCGCTATGGATGCGCCACTTTAGTGACACGTGTGGTAATCTCATAACATTTAACAAAGACCCCTATATATTACAAGTTGCCATAGTTGGAACTCATATACGATATATGGCTTATACATGCATTGGGGCCACAATCTTCTTGCTTGTAGCAGTGCATGTCGAAGCTTGTCATAGGTATTCAGTGTACTACAGTATGCCTGACATATGCACCACCATTCCTTTCGCATTTGATATCATCTACAAGTCAACTAATACGGTCTGCGCGAGGTTAGGTTCCGGCGAGGTTGTTCCAGACAAATGTCAATGCGAGCATGAACGTCCCAAGTGAAAAGCACCGGTCTTCTGGATAAGTTTAGTTTCATTGGTGGGGCAATGACGACATATGTCAGAGCTACCACATGGAATATATCACTTTGATAGGGTATCCATCAACGCGTTGTGCCAGGCAAGCTGATTTCGGATCTAACAGTCTGTCGCCTTTGCGAAACAATAAATTCGTGTTCTGAGAGATTACTTTCGTCCGCCGAACCAAACTCACTCATGATGCATCACCACCGCCCAAATGCTCAAGCGCGACATATATCGCCGGCATAATCACCCCTTCAATGATAGCGTTACCATCCAAAGCCGATTTTTGCGAATGTGTGTCGGCAATACATATACACTATACGGTACCGTAATGGTATAAAGGACAGAATATTAGTGTGCATGTCAGCAGTTCCCACGTTAAAACGTAGATCAAGGTTTGCTTGAGTTCCACACCATTTGTTTCTACGATAACGACTACTCCAAGCAAAGGTGTTACATGTTAGACATTAGAATAGAAATGTGCACAACAACTACATATCGCTCAAGCTAAATATCGCTCAAGCGTTCGCCTGGACAAGGAGGAGTGCCAGGGTGCTGTTTTGCTGCCTCTGGTAAACCCTGAAGTCTGTGTCACGACCACCTGAAGATAGAATCCATTGCTGATCACGCATGCACTTCAAGCAACAAATTTTCAATAACGTTACGTCGTTCATGGCGTTACGAATCGCCCAACCCAATTGATAGGGTTCGCAGTAACTATACGTATAATACTGCCGTGTCCACTCAACTTGTTCTGGTTCGCAGTGCCAATTCAGTGTACCCTAAAATCGGACAATTGCAGAGACGCCAGGCAGGCTTGGAGTCCTCCTTCCATTGTAATTCTTCCAGCCACATATGACACGCCTATATGTGAGCGTTGTTTCAGTGAAGCAGAGATACGTTCTTTAGTACATCTACAAGTAGCAAGCCCACGTTCGCTTGTCTGTTCGGAACAGCACTATTCGATACATCCGAAAAGGCCCTACCACCTTGGAACACAAGATTCCTCCGTCGATGCAGAAGCCGTGGAATACTGTATATACTTGAGGTACTCGTAGAGAGTGCGAGTCCCATTGGTCGCAATGTCAAACCCTGCGATCGGAGTTGCCAACTATGCGCTGCACGGTAACTTATAAACATGTTGGTTACTCCCAAGGGAGATGGCGATAGGTGCGATGATGGGAAGAATGGCGGAGATGTCCGAAACAGGCACATTTTTACTGGACAAAAGAGACTTCATCTACATATGCACGTACTACCTGTTGTAGCTGGACTAGCAGGACGACTCATGCTTTTAGCATGGACCTCTCTTTGGCTACTAACAAGGTGTTACCCCCCACAGACTGGCTGGCTACTTGGAGAAAGCGGAGAAGCACGCGGCGGCGGTTTCAGTTTCTACCAATCACAATCGAGCATCCTTTCGAAAGTGTGCCGATCTTACAGATTGTATACCGTAACCTATATCTTCAACGAGACAGACGAAAGGGATTACTTTTACACGATATAGAACAATCAAGTGGGTTAACGTACGCCCTTCGCCATTGATCGTTTTGATTCGCAAGCGACAACGAGTCCAATGGAATGCGCGGAGGATGCCAACTTCACGACCCCTCGAACGATCCCGCGGACGGAAAATGATGTGTTTACATTCGTATCCCCTCCCACGAAGAGCGAGCCTACGCCACGGGAGCCTTCCAAAGGGAGGTCCATGTCACGGCTATCGTCGTCCAGGTCCCACAAAATGTGCCTGTATCGAACAGGCAAGTGCAGCAACCAGAGACACATCAAACCGAACGGATCCCTGCACAAAATGTGCACGTTTCACAGAGCCAAAGCCAATGAAAACCAGCGACGTCTCGATCAAAAGAAGAAGGACGCGGGGTTCCATCGACGAGAGCGCATTTCCGCCTTCAAAGTGAAAGGCGTGCTCCAGCCAAAGTCCGCAACGCTCGTGTACGCCCTCGACAGCAGCGATGCACCCTCCACAGGAACAACGCAACTACAACAGGTGTTATCGCATCCATTAGAAGACATCATGCCAGACGTGATGATCCCATTCCTCCTCGACAGCTACTTGGATGTGACAGGCGAGAACACAACGAACTCGTCGTCGTCCCACGTCGCCTAGTTGCGACCGCGTATTTAAGAGCGCGTTCAAATAGGGTGGTTGTCCAAGTAATAACTTATGGTCGTTCATTGAATTCCAAGCAGTTGTAGCCATTTACTCTCGCACAACATCGTATAGCTCGCCCTGGCGACTGGAATATCTGGAATAGTATCGTTTAGTCGACCATCAAAGCACACTTTTACTCCAACGCTGTTTGTGTCTAGTATGTCTTCCTGTCCTCTGCAGACAGCACGTCGTCATTTGCCAGCAGTACATTCGACCGCTTTCGCACCGCGATGGTTCGCATGGTGTGAAAATCGAAGATCGTGGTGAATGCAATGGGAGCTGGGCAATTTCACGAGAATCAAATGCCTTCTTCTTGACGTCGGAACGGGACCCACGAGAACTACGGCCAGCCATCGCACGGTGCCACGTACTCCTTTGGGTGGTTTCGTAGATTTGCAGCATCTGATTCGTAGGATGTCGTACAGTCGTCGCACCAGCATTCCAATGCCTGATTGGCTGAAAAATAAACCATTATGATTGGTTATATTCAACGAATAAATATCATCTGTCTGTGCTGTGATTCGCTACTAAATTTCGGTGCTGTGATTGGTCAAAATATTTCATTGTATGTGTGTTCTGCCCTCGTCAAGCACGATGGCACCACCCACAACAACTCCACCAGTGTTCCACGTCAGCACACGGCACAGTGCCAGGCGACAGAACGCAGACAAGGAAGCGAAGAGGCAGGAAGGATTGGATCATCAAGCAACATCGCCGTTGAATGTAGCGACCGGGGGTGTTTCAGACGAATCGTCGGCACCAGAAAACCAACGAGACGCCGCGCCAACGAAAGCGTCCAAGCGGGCTCGGGTATCTGGCGAAGAGAACGAAGATGGCGAGGGGAAACATCCTCCGATCCGTAAAGCATCCATGAATTCCACGCGGGTCGACCTCATCTTGGGAAAGTACTTGGTGGGCGACGCCAACATCATGTGCATGGAGATTTTGCAACAAATGAACGACAATGCCGAGTCGTCGAGAGCCATGGCTGCGTCGAGACCACCAGGTAGCATCATTTCCACGATCCATGAATGTCTAACGACTTATTCAGTGTCCATCAACTGGTTGGAAGTGTCGGCCAACTTGCAGTACAAACACCACCTTCATCTGAAACCCCGGTGGGTCCTTTGGTTTCTCTGGAGTCGCCACGTCATATTACTGTGTAGGGAATGCCAAGACTTGTGGAAATATTTAGCCTACGACCACCCACCCTCTGTCGGGACGGACTTGTCGGCGCCGGACCTTCCCGTCGTCGAGGACCAAGTCGCCGCAGACTCGGACGTGGAAGATTTCAACGCTACCGCCGAGTTTCTGGCCGAAAAACGAACCCGTACAAGTATTTGCATACACTAGATCTATCTATCCCACATCCATCCCAACACGTAAGTAGTACACAAAGCGGCGGAATCAGCAGCCGACCCATCTCGTTCTACCGTGCAAGATGGCACGACTGCCCCGGAAGACAACCCGTCGACAACCCCAGCGTCCGTCGGTGACCCCTCGGAGCTCGGCTTGTTTCCGTCGTTTGACCCTTCTGGGTTTCTCCACTCGGACGCGGAGCTAGACATGTCGACGTACGTCCCGCTGCACGCTGTGGCCGAACAATTCATGAGGCGCCGCGAGCCGCCTCTTTCGCTGCCCCACAAGCTACCACAGCAGTATCACCCACCCATCCGGATGCAGCAAGCGTCCGCGGCGGGGGCTGGAGCGAAGCCGACGACACCACAATCGAGTAGCAACAGTTCGATGGTCCGCGCGCCGCCGCCCCAGCCGACCCCTTCCACATCTCCATTTGACATCTTCAAACGCATGTACACGGACCGGTCCGGCCTCGACGACATGAGCCTGAACATGCTCTTCGAACAGTCGCCGCTCGAGGTGCGCACGCGATGCCACCAGCTGGCCGCCCAAGACCTCGAACGGTACCAAAAGGAATGTCTGCGGCAAAGGCTGTATGAGAAATCCGTTCGAGGGTTGCATACCCCTCCAAACACTCCTCCTCGGGCCAATGCTGTCGTTCGGTCTGACATCATGTAAAAAGGGATACTACTAGTAGTACTACTACAATACCTCATGTGCTTAGGTATTCTCTTAAATCAGTACTATGTACTACACTGTATGAAATATGTGCAATCGTCCTAACGTTATTAACCCTAACGTTAATGGAAGTACAGTACTAGTACGAGTATAATTTACTACAGTACTTCAAGTACTAATAATAGTACGTAGTAACTTACTACTATTTTAATAGTAGTAAGTTACTATTAATATGATTAATACTTGAAGTACTGTAGTAAATTACTTCGAAGTATACTCGAAGTACTTCGAGAGTAGGATCATTTATAATAGTATTACTTCGAAGTATTATTCTATTAATACGATGTATTACTATTATTATTATTTGAAATAATCGTGATTTTTTTTTGCTGGATTCGTTTTGTTGACATATCCGAACGAATTATCCGGCGATAACGCAGCGTGCCATGTTTTCGTCAGGCGCCGCCGTGGACGCGTCCGCGTCGAAGGTGAAGAAACGTGGTAAGGACTACGACAAGACACCAGTCGTAGATGCTCATGATGGAAATCTCCTTTGTTCTCCTAGACTGGCTCAATGTTGGCCAAACCTATGCGGATACATACATCAGTGACGACGATGACGACAGCGACGACGACCATGCTGTTCCAGCAGCATCCCGCGAGGTCGTGACAGCGCGGACAGAGAAAAAAAAACCCGACGTAACCACTAGAAAGCCACATCCCCCTCCGAAGCAAAACGCCGTGTTTGAAATCGATCGCGGAGGCGACAAGAACAACCTCTTCTACGGCACTCTCGCTGACAAGGACATACCAAGGTATGCAGGTCCGCCGCCACAACTACGACATGTTTATGCGCGCCTCTCACATCCCTCGCATGCAGGTACCACCTCGTGAAGCGTCGGCGTAAACACATGGACGACTCGACATCGGCCGTGCGCTACTTTGACCCGACCCTCAGGCAACCCCGTCATTCCCGTCGGGTGAACTTTGCAGAAAGAGCGACCACCGCCGTCCCTCCGTTCGACGTGGCCGCTCCGTTCATCTCAGTCGAGCCATTTGCTGACGTTGAAGAAGACGATGCCCAGACGGACAACCAACGGCTGGAAGCGCTCGTGATGGCGGAAAACAAGCGGTTCAACGAAGCCCTCCGACAGACCCCCTCTGTACGACGCCCTTCTCGTATCAATGATGTCTCACACTATTTGGCGGTGGCTAGAATGTCTCGTTGTGGATCAAGTACATGGCAGCGCAGGAGCGCGAAGGCGGCGCGTTCGTGCGCCACAAGCTTAAGCAGCGGTCGGCGGTGCTGGACAAGCAGCTCGCGATTTTGCAAAAAGCCAAAGCGGCCAACCCCACGTCCGTCGAGTTGCACGCCATTACGTGGCTCATGTGTCTGCAAGCTCCAGAAGAACTGGCCAGTCGACTTGAGCAACACCTGCTCACGGCCCCCGACAGCGAACTGCTATGGCTGCTGCTTATCCAGCAAACCCAGCAGCAGTTTAGCTCGTTTTCCCTGCCCAAGATGCGAAACCTGTACGCCAGACTCATCCAAACCCTCCAGCTGTCCACCCAACCCGACGTGAGCGCGAGCCTGGTGCTATTCTACACCCAGCTCTGCTCGCTTGAGGCCAAGGCCGGGTACACGGAGCGATCCGTCGGGCTCATGCAGGCGCTGCTCGAGTTCAACCTGGGCATGCCCCGTGCGTTCGTGCTCGGATCGAACGCCGCATCGTTAGATGAGCTCAAGCACGAGTTTCAAGCGTTTTGGGAGCTCGACTTGCCCCGGTTTGGCGAAGCAGGACATGTGACGTGGGCGGCGTGGCACTCGGTACGCACATGTAGACTAGTTGTGTCCACTACTTGATGTATGAATGAATACCTTTGACGGATACGGTGCAAAGTGCACCGGCTAGAGTGATATGTATATATATATCCCCTGTAAAAGGTTACTGATATATATGTATATATATACCTTGAACAGGCAAAAGAAGCAGCTACCGCTGCCCCCACGACAACCCCCGGCGACCACCACCTGACGTACGCGTCGGACTTGTTGCCGTCGATGCAAAAGTACATGCACACACTAGAGACCCGCGTCCAGCACGAAGTAGTGGCCATGCAACCGCCAGTGCACTTGAACAATCACCTGTCTTGTCGGCATCACCACCAGCCTAGCCACGTCGTTGAAGGTGATGCCAGTCGTAGTAGCCAAGCACAAGACACTCGGGATGAGTATGTGTGGAGTAACTTGCACGGGTACCGCATTCCAATCCAAGACGCTCAAGACTCGGCCGAGTACGAGCGCATTCTGCACGAACTCCAGTCAAATCGGCCACCCAAGGTGAAGAACACGGTAGCCAAGCAGGCCAATATGGTGGCGGATCGCGACGAGCGGATGGACGCGGCGGTGGTGGCGGACGACGACCCGCATGTGCAACTGCTTCAAGAAGAAACGATTCTGCATGCGACGCAATGGCATCCGCTGCACCCCCGCGACCCTACCCACGCTTCCTTGTGCGTCCCTTTGTTCTCTATAATATGTTGACATATATCGTTTAGAAGCTATTTTAAAATTATCTATTTATTACATATATATATTTAAAATTGTAATCGTAGCATCCAAGCCCAGCCAGACCGCGTGCTCTTGTTTGACGAAATCCAACCGTTCTTGTTTCACGTGCCCGACACGTGGCACCGCGACCTGTTGCTGTCATACTTGGACCAGGTCGGCGTCAAGTCGTCGGCGCGGCTGTCGTCGCAGGTGCTGCAGTGGCAGTATCAGGACGACGTGTTCCCTTGGTTTAACGACATGGTCACGACCAGCTGTCAAACGTTCCAGAACCATGTGCCGCCGACGCCGGGTATCGATCGCTTGGCCTTGTTGCAGAATGTCCTCCATGATGCGCTGGCGATTTCCCCCGATACCCTCGCCGACCCGTCGAAAGCGACGCACGTGCGTCATCTGCTGTGGCAAACGCACCAATATGACCTTCTCATGGAGTTTGAAACCAAGCTGGCGATGCATATCAGTCTCCCGGACGCCCCGCGGGCGCTGGCCAAGCAGCTGCTCGCCGCCGCCCCCACCGACATGACGCTGTGGGAGCAGTACGCCATCATGGAGTGGCGGCTGCAAAATGCCAAGCAGGTCGTCCGCATCTGCGACAGGACCGTCGAGTCGCTCCCGTCGACGTCCGTCGAACAGCATCGGTTCCTATATCTCCGGTTCCGCGCCCAGATAATGGCCGAGCTGCCGTGGACGGATCGGTCCGTCTGGTGCTGCGTGTACATTGTGGCCAAAGCGTTTTTCCCCGAGTACAGTACAGCCTGTGTATTCTGCCAATATCACATACTTTGCAATAGGAGCGTGCCAGAGCCGGTAGCTAAAGCGTGTAAAAAAGTCGAGAAAGCCATGACGAACGAGTATGCGGCCATGGTGCCGGCGGCCGCGCTGCGACTAGTCCGCTTCCGATTGCAGGCGCAATTAGACCAAGCGCTGCTCACGACCTCCACCCCCTCGTCGTCGTCGTCTTCCCAGCTTCCGATCCTGCCGTACGTCGTCTACACCCACGCGCTTGTCTTGTACGCCGTTGAAGGGCTCTCGTCTGCGACAAAGTGCTTTCGCAAGTGGATCGATATGGCCAAATCCAATTGCCAGCAGCACTCGCGCACGTTGGCGCCGGATGCGTGGCGACGAGTGATGGAGTGGCTCGTGGCTGCGTATCTGGACTTTCTTTTGCGCACGGGGGGCGGTCGGCAGTCGCCTCGACAGTGGCGCCACGTCACACAGTTGGCCATGCAGTTGGTATGTGCGACGACGTTAAATGTGTGACGAGGAACGGCGACTGTGTGTGACGATGTGGGGTAGGCGCCAGACCACCCCGTGTTTGTCCACTTGTTTGTCGACGCCGAGCAAAACAACGCGATGAGCCAGCAAGTGCGCCGCCAAGTGCAGGCCGCCGTGGCCTCCAGTCGATTGCATTTCGATGCCGCGTCCCCCATGGTACATAAGTAAAAGTCATGTTTTGCCAATCAATTCACCATTGTATTGTAGGTGTACTTGATGGGACTTATGGGCGAAGTGCATCGCTTGAAGACTGCCAACGAGCTGGACGTGCGCGAGTCGTGCTGTGCACTGCATGAATGGGGACCCGTGGCCATCGGCCGCATTCGGCGGCTCTTTGAAGACGCGATGGATGACACGTCCAGCTGGCGATCCCATGGGTACCATCCATGAAGATGATAAGATGATGTATGCATGTGCTCTAGGTCGGCTTTGCTGTGGCGCCTCTACCTTCGCTTTGAAGTCCACGCCGGCCAAGTCCAAGCCGCGATCAAAGTGTTTTACCGAGGTATTCACAAATGTCCATGGAGCAAAGCGCTGTATCTGGACAGCGTGCGCATCCTGCGGCCGTACCTGTCGGACCAACACATGGCGGACATCGTCGGGTTGGTTGTGACCAAAGAGCTCTACCTTCGGTACGAAGGTGGCGAATAGTATCGTAGAATAGTTGATTAGTAGTACTAGTAAAGGCTATTAAATCACGCCAGGTACAAATACTGCCTGGACATGCGTCTTGTACGTGGTCCAGTCGTCGCCGTACTTTTCGCGGCAACTCGTGTCATCACGGACCGCGCGATGCACGAGCAGAATGGCAAAGTAGATGGCGTAGTAGTACGGCATGATGCTTGCGCTGCCAGTGTACGCACACCACGCCTACAAATATATATATATCAAACGTTATACAAATCGACACAGACAATCGACCGACCAATCAAAAGCTAGAAAACGATGTCAATTAGCCAATCAAATACACTCCTGGAACATCCATCGAAATAGTGTGAGACTATCCATAGTGTGAGCACACATATCGTACGTACAACATTCCGCACAAAAACTCGACTGATATGGATTTGGTGAATCAGCACAAAAATAATATTCATGACGTTATTCAATTTTTGGGTGACACCACATGATATATATATATATATATAGTTACCAGCCCCATGCACCAGTCGCCCGTGTAGTTGATCTTGCGCGCCAAGCCCCACCATCCCGACACGAGCAGCTTGGTCCCGCGCTTCGTGGGCATCCACTTCAAGTGCTTGACACTGTCGCCGTGGGGGTCTGTTCGGAACGCGTCCTTTTGGGCGTTTGCCCCGCGAAAGATGGCGTACCCCAACATATTGAGCGCGACAATGGCGGCAATCACAGGAACGCTCAATTGCGGGTCTCGGTCCACAAGGTACCGCGCCTGCAACGAGTACGTGAACGGCACCCACGTAAGGTCTCCGAACGCCAGCATGTAGCCAAACCCGTCGGTCGTGATATCCATGGTTGTGAGCACGCACTAGAAGGGGTATAAAAAACGGGTAGCAAACACGTAGCAAACAAAACCACCGAACCTTTTCGTGCCACAACGCGTCCCAGACGTACAGGAGTTGAAAAAACACGACGCACGCCATGGAATGCGACACCGTTCCGTGGAGCTCGAGCTGTTTGGCCAGCATGCCCAGGTTGAGCACTGCCCAGCCAATCAGACCGGGTCGGAGCTCGCAAAAGTACTTCAAGTCAAACGTGCCAGTGGATTGCGTGCGAAAGTTGAGTTCGCGGCCGATGAAAAAGTTGAACACGGCGGACGGCGACGTGCCCTGCTCGGCACATAGGACGTCAGGGCGGCGGAAGGATACGACGTACACGAACACGCTGATCAAGAAGGAGAGGAGGATGGCGCCGACGGCCAGGTGGAGGTAGTGGTCGTACGCGTACGTCAAGGGCGCAACGCCTTGAAGATGGCCAATGGCGACGATGGCCATGGACAGCCAGAAGCACGTGTGGCCGTTCACTTTGTACACCAGTCGGTCCTTGGTCGGCAGCACCACTCCGTTGTGAAACTCACCCGGTACCAACCGTTCCAGCAGCACTTGCAACCCAAACCATCCAAACACAACCGCAATGGCCTTCGCGTCGACAAGATCGCTCCACGACAACGTCGTCGTGACTTGGATGTACAGCTCCCCAAAGTCAAATCGGTTGTCAATGCAGTACGACGCATTGCACCCAGCAAAGAGGAATACGACCACGACTGGCAAGATGCACATGATGACGAACGATCCAATCGGACCGCCAAAGTCATACGTGAATGGCTTGGAGTGCTTGGACTGTTCCGACGCTGCTGCCGCGGCGGGTGGCGTTGCAGCCGCCGACTTGCGTTGGTGCATGAGGTTTCGTTTCAAAATGGTCGTGCCGTCGCACTGCGTAGTCGTCGCAGAGTAATTCAAGTGATTACTGTGGAATGCTTATCCGGACACTATTAATTGCGAATTTTGCCTTTATATTATTGCAACAAATGTTATGCCCAATCAATTTCCATTGCCAATTTTACAGTTCCTGTAATTCGTCGTTAATTGAAATGAAACATAAAATACGAGATAAACTTACGCTGACGCAACTGGCACATTGATCTGCCCTTGATCGATTATAGTTCTCAACCATTCAAAGCCAGCCCCCAGGGAATCCGCTAAGTAACGAACCACTCATGGCAAGGTTGCCTAAGTTATAGTAAAAAGGAAAGGGATTCTTGTGGGGCTACTATTATTGATAATAATAATACTATTAATACGTAGTATAATACTTCAAGAAGTCTCTTCGTGCACATGAAGTCCCAAATATGGGTCAATTCGGTCCGTAATTCGTATGTCATCGCCGGCATCGATCGTGAGGTTGTGCAACACCATGCAGGTAACGATAGTTCGACCACAACTTCTTGGAGTTTTCATCGTCAAGGTACGCTTCAGGACACGCCACCTCCCTTTCAGGCCACCGAAGGCCATCTTGACGACGATCCGTGAACGAGACTGAAGATAATTGTATCGTGATTCACTTCCGGGCATCCCAGTGTATATCGGGTAGGGTATCATCATGTATGTGGCAAGGGTGTATCCAGCATCACCGATGATATGCAAGTACGCCGGCAAAATAGCTAGGACACGTCGCCCCAAGCTCGACATATGCCACACATTTTTGTCACCGCACGACCCCGGACGCAGAGAGTTCTTCATAAATCGCCCACGGCCGTCTACCGTCGCTTGCAAGTTAATCGCGGCGAACCCTTTAGGACAAATCCAACTAATGCATATCAATATATCAATATTTTACATCTGTTTAAGTATTAATGCATTCAAGTATTACCCGTCATATTCATACGGCTTTTCCATTCTAAAAATAGAACCATCAACTGCCCCGCCGATGTTGGGGAATCCAGCTCTGCGCTCGAATTTTGCAGCATTGGCTATCCATTGTTGTTCACCTGGGGGAGTCGAATAGCGGACGAACTTAACGCAATAATAAGATCCATGACCTATATACGAATGAAACTTATAAGAACATATTATCACGACAATAATAATATCCTATGATATATAAACCTCATTCACGTTGATAATTGTCGTGGCGTTTGCGACCCCGAACAACGCTGCCGTTACCGCGAATCCCCCTTCTTGAGACAAGTAGCTGTGTGTCATGGCCACCCTTATCCGCATGTCGACAAAGGCGTTCATAGCTGGTAAGCGATGACCTTGATCGTGCGCGAAAACTTGGAGACGATACACAATTTGGTCAAATGTGCACCTGCTGACACGCAAGTTGCGCTTGTACCACCCAACTCCTGGGCAGGCTTCGACGCCTGTGACGTAGAACAGTTATAGTAGTGAAACGATACTGGCACAGGGCAGCAATACCTTCCCAGACGTTGTTTCGAATGGAGTAAACATTCATCCGTGGCTTCTTGTGTGATCTACCATCGTGTCCGACAAAGGCGACGACACAAGCTACTGCTGGAAGTGTAGTTGCGAATGCTACGATATCCCCGGCCTCCATTGTGCTTCAGCGGAAACGGGTTCGTGGATACTGACCCTCAAGTTGCTATCCGGTATCCATAATAATATGGGACAACTTTTCACCTCATTATTAATAACTTGTTGATAATTAATACATACTCAAATTCAAGTCAAACCAACCACTTTTTCAAAAAGTTGGTATTCCATGAACTTTTTATATAAGTGAGTGCCCACATAGTTAACGAGGAAAAGTGGGAGATTCATTACTTCAACCAGGCCCTAACTGTAAGGTAACGTAACGCATCGAATTCTCGGAAACTTTTTGACGCAAATTTTCAATTCCATCTCATACAAAACCTCGAGTATCAGAATTTCAAAGACGCGTTCTATTGGCAAAATATCGACCGAATTGACCTATTAAAGCTGTGGCACGGAACTGTGTTGGCGTAGTACTTCGAAGTGAGAATTTTTCAGATTGAGAAATTCGTCGAGCAAAATTTGGACAAGCGATAGTGGTCCTGCATCAAGTGATAAAGTGTTGACGATGCACGTTTTTGCAATACTGTACCCCCAGAGTTACGAGACTTCAAAAGTAGAAGTACTACGTACAGTACCGGTAGTAGTAGGACAAGCTGGGCGGAAATTAGTACATGAAACTCCTTCGCCACACAGTGGATGCTGCCGTAAACGTCGTTTGTAGTTGACTGTGTGTGACCGTACGCTGCTGCGTCCACTACATGCCTCTACATGGACATGTACCACGTGCAAAATCAGCAAATCAATACAGTCACCTCAGTCGTCCAAAATCTGCAGCAGCATGTGGAGATTTCTTCCATCAAGGCAACGAGACCTCCATGACAGGAGCATCTCGGGAAAGTATAGCGGGAGTGTGGATACATATCGTCTGAACGCTTGGCTGGATCGACCAACATCCGATGTGCATCGGTTCTGCATTCAAATAAAACATACCAATGCCAGCTACGACATGCCAATCGTCTACATTGTGCCATCTCTGCCACCTTCCAGCCATGCGATAGAGAGCCTCGGCGTCGCCATGATGCCAGTGACGGCCGTTGAACCTCTCGACCTTGATATAAGTAGTACCTTGCTTTTGCAATGGCCCGCCATATACAAACGTCCAGTGTCCTTCTTCCTGTGTAGTATTTCTGTATCTAGAATTCGAGGGCTGTAACGTCGCACCCCACCACCCCTCCAGATGGATGATGGCACACTTGCGAAAACGAATAAAACGCCCATTGTCGCTGGCCCACTCCCATGTCGCCATCGCCGTCTTTACTAGCACGCGCCACCTCAGCCATCCCTGCTCCAGCACAGCCAACGTCTCCTGCGACGATGACGAAGCGGCTCGCGTTCACGACGGCCACCATTTACGTGTTTGACCTGGACCATGGCGGCAGCGCCTTGCCAGCCGACACAGGGCCACCCGTGGGACTCGCCCGTCACCACTCACGCCAAGAGCGCATCGACCTGACGTCGCCAGTGTCGTGGGCGACAAAGCGAAGCCGCGTGCGCAAATTCGACCACAACGAGCGCATGAATTTGCTCAAAGCGGCCAACTACTCGATGAAAGAAATCGCCGCGTTTTGCTTTGACGCGATCGATATCCGAAAGTCGCGACTCGCCACCCTCGACGAAATCGAGGCCAAGCGCCAAGCGCGGCGGCGGAAACTCATCCACAACGCCCGCCGACTACCGCAACACACCGCCGACGACTGTCCACTGGAACAAGACACGAAAACTTAACCTTTGTTCATATACTTTGTACTTCACAGTACACTTACGTACTACTTCGAGTACAATATTCGTACAGATGTCCTCGCATCTTGTAGCCATTCTAACACGGACACATGCAAGTCTAGCACATTCAATACAACGTGGCATCATACTGAACGTCCTATTATACGGTAGCTGGCAACTGCTAGAAGTACCCCATTGACCTACTTACTGTATAGCTGTCAAACCACCTCGTCAGATAACGATCTGTACGTTGAGCATACAGTACAGTACGGCCGAGTCAGGAATCCGCCACCTACGTGACATCTACATTCAGACAACATCAACATCCATGTGACGATTGCATCAGGGCAAGCTTAATGGGCCACTTCCAACATGATCTTTCCGATGTGGGTGCTGGTCTCCATGAGGGCATGCGCGGCGGCGGCGTCTGCCAGCGGAAACACTTTGTGCACGGCCGGCTTTATCACCGTCTTTGCTTCCAGCAGCGGCCACACGCGGTTCTTCAAGTCGGCGGCGATAGCAGCTTTGAACGGCACTTCCCGCGCCCGGAGCGTCGAGCCGGTCAGCGTGAGGCGGCGCCGGAGGATCTGCGCCAGGTCCACTTGGGCCGCCGCGCCTCGTTGCAACGCGATCATCACGAGGCAACCGTCGGTGGCCAAGGCGTCGATCTCCCGGGGAATATAGTCGCCCCCGACCATGTCCAAGATGACGTCCACGCCGCGGCCGTCCGTCGCCGCCTTGATCACCGCAACAAAGTCGTCCTCGCGGTAGTTGATGGCCACGTCGGCACCGAACGCTTGGCACTCGCGGCACTTGTCCGCCGACCCCGCCGTCACGAACACGCGATGGCCAAAGGCCTTGGCCAACTGGATGGCCGTGATGCCGATGCCGGAACTGCCGCCTTGGACGAGAAACGTGTCGACGCCGCTCAACTTGGCGCGTTGAAACACGTTGCTCCATACCGTGAAGTACGTTTCAGGCAGCGACGCCGCTTCGATGAACGTCCATCCGTTGGGCACAGGAAGGCAATGGGAGGCCACCGCCGTGGCGTACTGGGCGTAGCCACCCCCAGACAACAAAGCGCATACCTTGTCGCCGAGCTTCCAGCCGGACGATTCCGCGGTGGTGTTGGGTCCAAACCCCACAATTTCGCCCGCCACGTCCAGGCCGAGCACGTCCGACGCACCTGGAGGGGCAGGGTACGCCCCCTTGCGCTGCAAAATGTCGAGGCGGTTCAAGCCGGCCGCATGCACCTTGATGAGGACCTCACCATCGCGTGGCACAGGAACGTCGCGGGTGGAAATCTGGAGGACGTTGGCATCCCCAGGGGCAGTGATGTGGATGGCTTGCATGGTCGTTGGTGTCGTCATGGCTGTGTTCGAGTTGATGAATTGGAAAATGATCCCAAACGGTGTGTACGATGTACTGTGCTTCGTCGCCGTTCGAACGTCATCGTCACTCCGACGTCATCCTGAGTGGGTTTTATCCGGAGGTGGACATTATCCGGATATTCCATCACCAATTGGACTCGACTCGTTGCGGCCATCATCATGTCGTTGGCGAAGTGGGAAGTGTGTATTGGTCTGGAGATCCATGCGCAGATTCTGTCGGCGTCCAAGCTGTTCTCAGGCTCGAGCGCGGCGTCCAAGTCCGCGGCCTTCTTGCCGAACAGCCGCGTGTCTTTCTTTGATGCGGCCATGCCTGGAACGTTGCCGTCCTTGAATCGGTCATGTGTCGCCCAAGCCGTCCGCACTGCCCATGCATTGCAGAGCGACGTGAACCTTCAGAGCGTGTTCGAGCGAAAGCACTACTTTTACTGTGACTTGCCATTGGGGTACCAGATCACGCAGCAACGCGCGCCGATCGCCTCGAACGGCATCCTCAAATTCCACGTCAAGGACACTGCGGGCGACACCGTCGCGCGCAACACCAACTTTTCCAGCCGCAAAGAGAAAAACGCGGCCCAGAAACAGCTCGCAGGTACACTTCGTTTCCGAGCATTCCTCCTCCTCACTTCTTCACGCAGCTGCCGACGCCAACGAGTGGGTCGAGAAGCAGGTGCGCATCAACCGCATCCAGATCGAGCAGGATTCCGGCAAGAGTTTGCACACGTTGGACGCGACGCACGTCGATTTGAACCGCGCGGGGACCGGTCTCATGGAGATCGTGTTCGAGCCGGACCTGCGCAGCGCCGCGGAAGCAGGCCAAGTGCTTCGGGAAGTCCAGCATCTGCTTCGTCACATCGGCACCTGCGACGGCAACATGGAGGACGGCTCCATGCGCTGCGACTTGAACGTGAGCGTCCGTCCGAAGGCGGCAGAGGAGCACCCGTTCGGCGAGCGCGTGGAGGTGAAGAACATGAACAGCATCCGCCACCTCATGCGGGCCGTCGAGTTTGAGATGGAGCGCCAGGTACTGTCTCGTCAGTTGATTTAAATGTGTGACAGAGCGAGCACACGCCCAGGTGCGGCACATCGAAGCCACGGGGCTGCCAATCGAGAAGGAGACGCGGACGTTTGATGCCGCGACTGGCATGACGGTAGGCGGCTCCTGTGATGAAAGAAGCATGATGGAGCGAGCGGACATGTAGCGGCGCATGCGATCCAAGGAAGGCGCCAAGGACTACCGGTTCTTTCCCGAGCCGGACCTGCCGCCGCTCGTCATCTCGGCCAGGTTTGTCGACGACGCCAAGGCGAGTCTGCCAGAGCTGCCCGACCAAATGAAAGCGCGCCTCGGTCGCGACTATGGCCTCTCGGCCTACGAAAGCGCCATCCTGGTAATTATATATATTGTTTATTGTGCTTTCAAGTGAAATTTCATTGTGTTGTGGTTTCTCGTTGGAATTTAAATCGATTTGATTGGCTACTTCAGATGAGCTCAAAATTATTAACCAATAAAAACCCATTTCTCAATGAAATTCAACCAATCAGATCGATTGTCGATCGATTTGGTCGATTGCACCCCCTCCCCAAATTTGTATCAAATCGACAATAATATGATTATTAATTATTCTAACGGTGTGGTAGGTCCATACCCCGCACGCTGTCGCGTACTTTGAAGAGGTGGCCACAGGCCGACCGCACCGATTGGCGTCCAACTGGGTGCTCAACGAACTGTTTTCGTTGCTCAAAGGTACATCGCAACGACGAATATATATATTTGTGTTATAGATTGATCTTTGTGTTGGCTGTAGCGACCAACACGGATATTCGCGAGAGTCCTGTATCCCCGTCTCGACTGGGGGAAATGCTGGATTTGATCGTTGAAGAAACGATTTCTGGCAAAATTGCCAAGGTATGTACATATTGCTGGTCAATTATATAAATATATATGTATGTGTCGCATAGGAGTTGATCCAGCACATGTACTACGAAGACACGACGGGGCGGCCTGTGGACATTGTCGAGCGCAACGGGTGGAAGCTTATCACGGACGACGAAACGTTACGCGCGTATTGCCGCAACGTCGTGACCAACCCGGTACGTGTCAGCCATTCATTGGACTATCGGGGATCGAGTAAAGAATGACTGGTTGGGGTGCGTCTGGGTAGAATAATGCCAAGAACGTGGCCGCATTCCAAAGCGGCAAGGCGCAGCTGTTTGGGTACTTTGTCGGGCAAGTGATGAAGGACTCTCAGGGTCGCGTCCATCCTGAAAAGGTGAACGCGATTCTGCGGGCGATGCTAGAAGCGTAGGCGTTTCTGATAAACGAATGAATGCACAACGAGATGCTGCAGACGTCTGTCGTCGTACATTTATATATGTGCAAGAGTGTTGGCTTTCAACAATATGGACACTACAACTGTAAATATAGCAGCCACACTATCACTACCCTGTGTCGCACACTACAATACAACGCCGTGTGCTCTTACACTATGTATGTATATATACTAGTACATCGAGATTGACGTCAAACGAGAATGAATGTATGGGGATTTTTCACTAGTGCAATGACCAACGTTCCGGACAACACTATTTGGAGTTTACGACAGATTCCGCTGCTCTTTTCTCGATAGTCGCAGAATATCAATGCCTTCCCCACGAAAGTCGGCGTGGTAGTCGCCTTTGGGAACGACCGCCACATCAAACTCCTTTTTCAGCTTGAAAAAGAACTTGGCTTCTGACCCGTGGCGCTGCTTGTACGCGACCAACGCCACGGTGGACGGCGACGCCAGCAAGTGCCGCAGCGACAGCAGCAGCGCGTCGTACGCGGCTTCGTACGGACATGCGATGATGTCGGCCCCCAGCACCACATCGAAAGCCCCGAGGGCGTCCACGTCTTCACCCCTGTCAATCGAAATTGTTGCATGGCGAAACGTCAGAGACAAAAGTACGAAAGGAAATAGTGTATTCTTGGTGAATGTACCAGAAATGCTTTGCGGCGTGGCACGAAAAGGTCGAAGTGGCTTCGGGGGGCGTGTTGGTGTCGATGTTGTGCTGGGCTAGCGTCACCACGTTGGCGTCGCCGTCGGTCGCAAGTACGTGGCTGGCTCCTAGGCAAGAAAGGTGAGCTCCCTTGAGGAAACGGGCAGGATGCACCACCTGCATGGGCAGCCGCGATGGCCACCAAGCCGGTCCCGCACCCGAGCTCCAGGACACGCCGTTGCCGGACGATGGAAGGGTTCGTGATGAGGATGTGAGGTTAGGAGTAGTCGGGAAGGATGAAAGACAGGTCGTATCTGTGGATGTAGAACGCGAGCATCACCGCCGCATTGTATACGTGGGCTCCGAATCCCAGCTCGGTGCCGCCGCGACCATCGGGCTTCCATTCTTGCTTGATGTGGATGCTGATGTCATCCAAGTGGAACAAGCGCTCGGCCGCCAAGTGGGCAGCGTGAAATGGACTACATCATGTCCATGACAACGGATATGAATGGACGCGCAATGCAGTGTACCTCGTGTACGAGAACGGCACGATCGCCATAGCACTCTCATCACAGTTGGTTGCCATACTGGATGTCGACATGGCTTATAAATAGTGTTGGTCACTCCAAATTAGTGTGTACTCCAGCAATTGCCCTGTCTATCCATTCGACAATCATGACACGATATGTCAAGTCCACGTCCGAAGTCCTGCGATTGTACCGCGAGATTCTTCGGACAGCGCGGAGATTCCAGTGGCCGAATGAGCAAGGGCAATCTTGGTAGGTCTCTTGTCTCGCCCGTGGTCCATGGCATGATGGAGACTCATGCGCAGGGCCAAGATCTTGCAAGCCAATGCCCGCATGGAGATCGAACAATCTCGACACGACACGGTGGGCCAGTGGATGTATAGATACCATGTAGCATTCAACCAAGCCAACTGTCTGTAGGACTCGGAACTGATTGCTCGCAAGGTCTTGGCAGGCTGGGAATGCTTGCAGCAAGTCCAGGAAAAGGTTTGAGTTTGCCCTTGACTTTGCTCATGGTTGCCCATGTATAGATGGCCGACAAAGCTCGGTCTTTGCACGACCAGCAGCAACAGCCAGAGAAATAAGATCGTAATCGACGTTTAACGCGGGAATGCATGGTCAGTATAACTACCGGTGGCAGCCCGCCTCTTAAATCAACCACGTGTCAAATCACCTTTACCGTGCAATCTGCCACGTTCAATTCTCAAAATGGCACTTCTTTGCATTTAAGCAAACATGGCCATCAGACCAGACAGTTGCTACGGCATGGCTTGGTAGTGGTCGCCCGCTGCTGCCTTTTCCACGCCCCGCGCGACGCCCATTTCTTGGGTTTGCTGGGACGCAAAGTTGTTGAAGATTTGCTCGAGGGTGGTCTGCGACACGGTGTACTCCTTGACGTGCAAGTCGGTTTTGGTCGATTCGATGAGCGAAAACACGTTGGACAGCGCCAGCGTGTGCTTGGCACCGACCAACTTGAACCGCGACAGGTCGTTCTGGCGCTCCAATAGCAGCACATTCGGCTCCCCAAAGCTCTGGCCCAGGTACGCCGCCATCTTTTCAAAGCGGTCTTCACTGAGCCACCACGCGCAAAAGTCCCGCACGCGGACGTAGTCGTTGCGGCCGAGCGATTCCGCCAGCACATACCCCGTCGCATGCTCCATGCTGATCTGGTCGGCGCGGTGGGGTTTGGCCAACGACGCACACACGTCCACCAGCTGGTCCTTGGTCAACGTGGCCACTCCTTCCAGCGAAGGCGACGTGCTGATCATGTGGTCCACGTCGGCAGACAGCACGGGGGCCACCCAGACATGCATCATCATTCCGTCGCCAAAGCGGTTCTTCAGGTGCTGGATGCTGCCAAGGCAGCTCAACGACCCGCCCACCATGATACCCACGCGGCTGCACAGCGCCTCGCACTCCTCCATGCTGTGCGTGGTCAGCAGAATCGTCGACTCTTTGCTGCGCGTGGAAATGTCGGCAATGACATCCCACATGAACCGACGGGACACGGGGTCCATGCCCGTGGATGGTTCGTCCAAGAAGATGATCGGGGGCGACCCAATCAGAGCGATCGCCACCGACAGCTTGCGCTTGTTGCCGCCGCTCAACGTCCCGGCCAACTTGTGCTCAAAGTCGTTCAAGTTCATCTGGTCCATTTTGTCCTTGACCGTGTCGCAGATGCGTTTGGATGGCACGCCCTTGATGGACGCAAACAGTTCCAAGTGTTCACGAACGGTCAGCAGGTCGATCAGTGCGTCAAACTGTGGGCAGTACCCGATCAGCCGACGCACTTCGATCTGCTGCGACATGATGTCAAACCCCCCGAGGGTTGCCGAGCCAGACGTCGGCAGCACGTCCCCCGTGAGGATCTTCATCGTGGACGTCTTGCCGGCGCCGTTGATCCCGAGGTAGCCAAAGCACTCGCCTTTGGGCAGAGCCAGCGTCAGGTCGTTCAGACCCACCTTTCCGCCCTTGTACACCTTGCGCAGGTGCTGCATGACCACTGCGTAGTCATCCACGTCTCCGCCAGCCACGCGGCGCCCTTCTGCCGCCACGTCGTCGTCGATGGTCATGGGGGCGGACATCACCACGGGGTCCTTTGCGATCATGGCCTTGATCTTGGGGAAGCTCAGGGCGTAGTCAATGCCAATTGCGACAAGGGGAAACACGACGGCTTCCCCCGCCAAGAATGCAATCTCCCACCCCGTCACATCCAGGTCGAACGAGCTCTTGGTGCTGGTCGACGAGAACAAACTGTTGAGGAGACTCTGGACACTCAAGTTGTTGAGCGCATTGCCCAGATTGAACAGCGGCGACAGCCGCCAGATAAACTTGAGCGACTATAAACATCACGACCCCCATCATCATCATCATTATGGTCAGCATGACGCATATAAAGCACCCCCCGTACCTTGTTGATCTCGGTCGTGCTGGCCACCACGTCGAGCACTTGCGATATTGTCATCAACACCACGCCCAAAAATATGTTGACCATGATCACGTACGTCTGCGACGACGCGCTGTCGACAAACAAATACGACAGGCAGTAGCAGAACGAGCAGAGCGCAAACCCAAACAGTACAAATACGACCGCCACGGCCGCAAACGGCTGCGACGTGCACGTGGCGCAGTCTTTGCCCGTGAACGGAGTAATCTCAAACAAGTAGATCACCCCCAGGCCAAAGCCGCCCGGAATCGCGTAAAACAGCAGGTCCCACGCGTACGTGGCGAGCCAGAACGCCGGCAAACTCACGCCACTGACCAACTGTTGGTGCTTGGAGTTGTGCGTCGGGTGCTTCTCGTGGACGAGGTACGGCACGATTGACGCTGTGAAGAATGCAAACGCAATCGCGATGAAAATGGTCGCAATGAACGACAGAAACGTCGTAAAGAGCAGCTTGGACGCCGACGTGAGCGGCAGCGGGTGGCTCGTGACTCTTAAAAACACGGGGCTAGATGATGATGCCGACGATGACGACGACAACGACTGCACCAACGCGTGGTCTAGCATGGCTTTGTACACAATGGCCGAGTGCGTGGCGGTCGTATTGACCATGACGTTGTACCCAAACACGTTGACCGCGGGATCAGATTGGGCCACAAACCCGCCAAACTGGACGAGGTTGTTGTTGCTGTTGTAGGCTTCGCGGAACGCTTCTTCGGCCGCTCGCAGGCAGAAACCCGTCGTGTCGGTCTCGTTGATGCTCGGGTTGGTGTACGTGACGTTGAACACGGTCGGCGTCGACGATGTATAGACTGGCAGGGCAATGTCCAGTCGCTTTCCATTGGCAATGTTGGCAAAGATGTCGCTGCAGCGGCCCCCCGCGCAAAAGTACGGCGTCGCGCCTCGTTGTTGGGGATATCCGTCCGTGTTGACCGCCATCGCCATGTCGTTCTTGGTCAGGGAGCTGTAGTTGAGCAGGAGCACCCCCAGCGTCAAAAACACAACCGGCAGAAGCGCCCCGAACAGCACCATGCGCTTGTCCCGTCTGGCGGTGCGGAACCGCTTTAGAAACAGCGCGCGAAAGTGATCTGCGAACCGGGGCGTCTGCAGCGCAAACGGTTCGGGCTTGACTGCTGCCACGTGGTCATTCCGAGGTTGCAGAGTGTGCTGCTGGCCCACGTCGCCCAGCTCGGCCACCTTGATGAACACTTCTTCCAACGTTGTCACAGAAATGCCGTACGAGAGCACACCCAAATGAGCCAAGTTGGCATCCAGCTCGACAAACATAGGCGCAAACAAGTGCGAGCAGTCTAATGGGAGCTGAAACGACACTTCTGTGCCCACGTTGCTGAGCACTTTGGCAGTGTCGACGTGGGATCGCACGAACGCCATCAGCGCATCCGTGTCGCAGTCGTCCGTCTTGACGAGCGAAAAGTTGTAGCCGGCGCCATACCTATTCTTGAGGAACAAGGACGACCCACAGCATCGCAGCTCCCCTTCCGCCATGATAGCAATGCGGTCGCCCAAGATGTCGGCTTCGTCCATAAAGTGCGTGGTCAACACGATGATGCGGTTGTATCGGTTGTTGAGGATGATTTCCCAACTGCTGCGACGGCTGTACGGGTCCATGCCAGACGTCGGCTCGTCCAGAAATACCACCTGACTGTCGCCCAGCAACGCAATCGCTAGACTCAACTTGCGCTTCATCCCCCCCGACAAGTCGCTGGCCTTGACCTGACGCTTCTCCGTCAGCCCCACTTCGACGATTTTGGCGTCTACTTGAGCGTCGAGGTCGGCGCCTCGGTACCCCTTGACCTGACCGTAGAACGACAAGTGTTCGTGTACCGTGAGTTCGCCGTACAGAACATCGTGCTGCGGACACATGCCCAGCGAACGGCGGATGGTTGGCAGGTCCCGTCGCAGCGACAGACCGTGGACGGTGGCGTCGCCGCTCGTCGCTGGAATCATACCCGTCAGCATGGAGATCAGCGTTGTCTTGCCGGCGCCGTTGTGCCCCAATAAGCACGTGATCTGGTTCTTGTACATGGTTAAGTTGATACCTTTCACCGCGACCTTTACTCCACCAGGCACGGCAAACACTTTGCGCAAGTTTTGAATGGAAAGGGCGTCGCCCGACGTTTCTTGTAGCCGCATGTCCAAGCCCATGTCTTCCATGGGAACGTCCTTGTCGTTGTCATGCGTATCGGCCAACGCATAAGTCGATGGCGGCGCCTGGCGCGACTTCATCCAGAACGTGCACGGAAAGTGCCACGGCAGCGGCACCCCATACTCTTTCGGGACCACCAGCTCAAAGTACATGCCCAAGAGCGTGTACAACACCACGTCCACCGCGAGCATCCATAACGACGTGGCAAATCGAAAGTTGTTGAATGGATCGCTGGCATTTGCAAACGATAGGCCGAGCGAGTTGGTCTCGGCACTCGCGAGCGCCGACGTGCCAAAGCTCAGCGCGACGGGGGCCAAGAGGCAGCTCCATGTCTTGACCCGTTCGTCCGTGTCGGGGGTGAACGCGGCTGAGACGAGGTACATGCCGAAGAAGCCGATGATGCCAACGTACGCGCCTGTGCGGGCCTTCGAGAAGAGCGCGCTCACCATAAACCCGTAGCTGAGCACGGCCAGCCCAAACACAAAGAAGAACACGAACGACAGGAGCACGTTCGTGTTGGGGAAGAGGTTGACGCTCCCGGCCGCCGCCTGCAACACTGCCGCCGCCAAGAACACCCCGCCGTACGTGGCGTACCACGACAGCACGATCGCACGTTCGGAGACGCCCATGATCTTGAGCAGTTCGCGGGACTTGGTCTCCTTCTCGTGGATGAGCGCCACAAGCACAGACGAGATGGCGTACAAGTACGAGATGACAAACACGAGCGCAAAGTACCGGTCCACAAGCGTGTAGAACGGCGACGACGTGTACGCTTGGATGGGCAGGGGGAAGACGGCGCTGCCGAGGACTGGCTGCGGGGCCTGTCGAAGTGGTAGCGCCAGCAGTTCCAGGGCCGCGTCGTCCATCCGGGCCCACGACAACGCCAAAGACGAGATGGTGGAGTTGTTGTTGTTGGTGACTCTGACGAACGCGTTGGCAGAGTCGACGAGTTTGTTCAAGTACAGGTCGTTCTGGACTTGGACCAGGAACCGACTGTCCAGCGATCCGTCCTTGACGCGGCTGTTGGTTTGCGTGCACTCGCCCGAGGTGGTCGTGCCATTCCACACGGGTACACACGTGGCAAACCGCGCGACTGCTGTCTGCAGCGTCATGAATCCTCGTTGCGTATATCTACATCATCATCCACAGCCATATTGCCATGAAGAAGGAAATGTGCTGATGGCGGAGATGGAGGGTACCGAGAGTAAATGGACGTGGTAATGGAGCGCTGGTACGGGTCGTACAGAATGCGGCTGGTCTTGGGGACGTCGCCCATGCTGCCTTGTCGTCCCGCGGTCGAGTTGAACCGAAGGGTATAGTCGATCGAGCCCGCGACGCCCAGGGTCGTGGGGTGCTCATTGAAGACCAACCCGGCGAAGATCTTGGGATTCGACGAGTCCTTTCCGTACGTGTTTCCTGTTGATCTCATGTCATGCTAATATGACACAACATGCAGCTAGTAATACTAGCTAGCGACGTACCTGTGACGTACGCGTCCAAGGCGTCGGTCGAGTTGAAAAAGATCACCGAGTCGTTAAACCCAGGGATTGTCACGTTCAACCCGCCGCTGCGCCCGACGTCTACGCGAGGGTACCATTGACTCAGTGTCGCTGCAAAGTAAGATCGCGTGAAGGCATTGTCCGGGATAATGGCGAGCTTGTAAGGTACGACCTTGCCGCGGCATTCTCGGGGAAGTGCGTTCGGTGACGTCGGGTCGACGTTGACGGCGCCTTGAAACACGACTCTGGTCTGGCACGCGCGGCGATCGGCCGACGTCAGTTCGTTCATGCGGATGCCGTCGGCAAAGGACGTGGCCGCGAGATTCACCAAGATACCAGACATAGTGGTTTCCGTGAGAAAGTACTTGGGGGTGCGGAAGGTTGAGGACGACGATGTGAGCAGATCCGACAGCGACGGCGTGGGTTTCGCGAACAGGTTGAACGTATTCCCTTCCGTCGGCCCAGTGGAAAACAAAGACGTCGCGGGAGCTTCCGACCACCCTGCAGGAATGCGGACGTTGTCGGTGAGAGTCTTGAGACCTGCCAAGAGGACGATGAACGCGACGGGCAACAGGACTTCAAACGCCCATTTGATCGGATGCTTCTTCTTGAGGAGATAGTTCTTCCACAGGAGAGCACGTGTGTGGCTGCGAGGAGCGCTCGACACCGCCGTTTTCCCGATACCTTCCGCCGACGGCGGACTTCTTGAGGACATTTCACGTCGTTTGTGCAAGTGCAAGTGCCGCCACGGAAATTCGTGTAAAAATTCAATCAAATCGAAATCGTTGACTAATCCAGGGCCATTTCAAGTTATTTCATACATTTAATCCCTGGAAATTGGAACATGTCAGTATTTACGATGAAAGGATGCAAGAAACGTTAAAGTCCAATGTTATTAAGAACTCTTTTTCGGACCGTGGTATCGACCGGTATCAGATTATACAGTGAACTCGGTATTACTACTAGTACGTAGTAACTTTTGCACTCCAAACTATATTAGAGTTTGTATGGAGCCATCAATTATCAGTTTTGGAATTATTTTCTTCCAATTGTACAGGTGGATGTTTACTACTGCATTCACCCCGTGTGATTGGCGAATCCTATGCTAAAAATATTCATTATGTACTCTGAGCATATACTGAGGTACTGCTACTACGTAGTACAAGTAATATACATCAATTGTTGACACAGCACCAAAAATTGTGAGACTGTCTGACTTTTAGCCAATAGCATCTCGATATTTCGTGTTGGCCTTGTATGATTGGATATGATAATACTCGTCTCTATATTTTATCACACGTCTCAATGTTGAAGTCTGGTCAGTTATTTTCAATCTCAAACAAAAAAATACAAGTATTTAAATAGAATATCAACTAGAAACCTTTGACGCTGTCCGGCCATACATGCCTACGGGAGCATCACGGCAGTTGTGCATAGCTATGTGATACATGGAAGTACTCACTTTAGAGCCATCGCTACCGTAGACAATGAAGCAGCAGCGTATTGCTCCTCGCAACGAGTGGATGGCATCCACTATGCCTCTACTACTGTTGTGATCCACAGCAGTGAATTAAAATGTGACTGCATTTTTTTTACGCTGACTAATTAAATTCATGTAAGTTTTTATTACGTATTGCGAAATGCATGCAATTATATTTTTAATCAAACTATTTTGCATATTAATTTAATCGGATACAAACATCAAGGTTTTTAAGGAGTGTCATGAATTGGTTCACCTCAAAAATCGTGACCATAAAGCTCAAAACGTTTAATTTCGATACAAATCTGAAATGTAGTCCAATCATCCTGAATGATACGTCAAAAAATGGTGGCTTTTTATATTCTATTTTGGTGCTATCAGCATTAAAATAATCGTTCTCGTTCTCGAGTTACTGGGATTTGAAGTCATGGCCAAAACTTGACCAAAAACAGTGTCAATAATTGATGCATTACCTGAGTATATTATCAAACTTGAAAAATACGAGGTAGAGCCATTTCGAACGACTTTTTCACCGATGATTCCCCAAGCGAGGCGAGCTTCTTGTTCCGCGCAATGGCCAAGTACTTGGCCTTCTTGGTGAGCCAAGTCTGCCACGTGGACCATGCAATCCCGTCAATGGCGCAAATGGCACTGGCTGAAAGTGGGGAGTTCTCGTACGCACGCAGAAGCTTGATTCTGTCCCGAAGCTGTAGCCTTTTTGGACGCGCTGGCGGAGGATGGGTGCTTGCATTTCATAATTTGAATTATTGGAGTTACGTTTCGAACCAATAGGCGATCGTCATGCAGATCACCTTTTGCTACCCAATCAGCAGCTAGGTCATAATTTTGCATTTTCGCCGCGACAAACATGGAAAGGATCAGATGAATAAAAATATGAATAAAAATATGGGGGTACCACGTTTGCGAGTTCTTACCGAGTGTACTTGAGACTGTGAAGTACTGTACTACTACCTCTGTTTTCGAACTATTGCGAGCGGAAATTCAACCACATTGTAAAAACAAGTGTACAGAATCTAAATTTAATTAATTTCATCTTCTGAGCTGAGGTCTGAAATCACAGTCAGGTTGCTCAACAGAACTGCCACCTCTTCTAACCTTCCTTCTTCCTCAAGTCTCAAGTTCATCATGTCTAACACTAACTCGTCGTCTTGAGTCTCTTTGCTACGAGGAATTTTATATCTATTGTCACCATCGTATGCAATAACAACGTTCATGACACGTCGTAATGTCAAAAAGGTTTTGTCCAGTGTCATGGGCGACAATAACTCAAACGAATCTTTCACAGCAACAATCAACTCCCCCATCGTCTGACACTCGAGGGATTGTTGAAGTGTCTGAATAGAGTTAAAGAAGCATAGGTCGAGAACATTTAGGTCAGGCGATTGTGGTGGTTGGTTTCGTATCTGAATGTCCCAACCTCCTTCTGACGCTGCACGGACAAACGCTGGGTCTTCTGGTGCAATGTGCGGACGCGCATTGTCTTGTTGAAAGAACACTGTTCCCGTTCAACGCCGCTTGGCCAGCGCCAACTTGACTTCAACGCGGGCAGCACTTTGCGCACAAACGGGTCGCGGTAAACGTCTCTGGTGACGGTGATGCTTGTCAAAACTTCAGTCCCCGCTGGTCGGTTGACGCTGTTTCTTGTTGCAGGTTTTCGCTCCACGATTTCCCAACAGCCCACTTTGCCATCCCACCCTTGTCTGGGGCGAGCCACTGCGACCAGAAACATGACCTTGGTGATATGCGACTTGGACTGCAGGTGCCGGGGTATGATGTTCTCGTCATGCCACACAAGAAAGCGCCGTCGCAACTTGGTCATGTAGAACCACTTTTCGTCCAAGTGAACCACGTCTTGCATGTCACTGATGACGTCCTTGGGCGGCTGAGTTCTGAATTGCAAGCAAAATTCCCGGCGTGCTTCTTTTTGCTTTGGTTTGAGACACGGCCTTGTCCAACTTGATTGCCTTGTCATCCACTTTCTCTTGACAAACGTCCACAGCAGGTACACAGACAACCCAGTAGCAGCGGCAAGGGATCGGTACGTTTGACGCTTGTGTAGCGGTACGTTCTTGATTCGTTGCTCGATGTCTTCAGGAGCGAACTTTGTTGGTCGGCCTGTCTTGCCCTTCAAGCGTGCGGTCACGTCCGCTATCCCACCAGACGTCTTGGTGGCCTTGCCTCGCTGGAAGATGCGCCGCCCCGTCGAATGATGCACACCGTACGTTGTGCAGACCGAACGAACAATATCCCTTGAGAGCTTGCCGTTCACGCTTTTTTCGAGCAGGTCTTGATACAGCGAAACCCTCATCTCATCAGTCAAATTTGACTTGGTTTTTGTATTGGATTTTGTCATGGCGCTTGGACTCCTACCTCTGCGCAGCCATTCGTTGGCACACCACTCGATGAGTCGCGGCCTCTGGCCTACACTCTGTGGAAAACGGACTTCTTGTCCCAGGCGACGACACGTGATCTGGCGGGATTCTACATCGAGCCCAACCATGTTCCTCGTGGCAACCGGCTCGAAGCTCTCAAGGTCAGCAAGACCTACCTCGAACTCGATGAGATCGACAACTGGGAATTTTTTGTTGTGGATATTTCCTTATCTGAGTATGATCGTAATTTGCGTTTGGCGGAAATCAAAGCGCACACAGCCGCCATTCAGGTCAAAGCGATCAACGTTGAGGCGGGCAAGAAGCTTGCAGCTCAGTGCTCTGCCGCGCACACATTCTTAGTGTCTGCCATCTCGGTTAACCTTCGTCGCCTCTACCAGACGACGGTGTGTCCCTACTCGCTCTTTGAGCTTCTTAAGGTTCGTTTCGAATCTAACCCCATGGACAACAACCCCACCGTCATTGCCAACCACCTCCGAACTCTCAAGGTCACGGAAGAGAGTTGTATCGACACTCTGGCTGTTGAGCTCACTGACCTCGTCAAGCGTTACCGCGTGTCGATGACCCCGCCCTCCTTCAACCTTTTGGACGCGTGGCGATCTCGTCTATCGACTACGACACCCACATCTGGAACTACCACACTCTGTGTGCCATGTCTG
>NW_009798347.1:47832-50679 GCF_000520075.1 Aphanomyces astaci | reverse complement strand
GACGACCAATTTCCGAATGGGTTCGTTCACAGTCATGTGGTGTCGTTCGTTGATGTTTTGATTATCTTGTGTTTGGTAGTTGCATAGTACGCACGCATGGAGTTGGATTTGAATCCCATGGGGAGCTGTAGCAATCAATATCTTGAGGATTTAATTGGGAGAGATGAAAAATATCCAAATGTTGAGCACTCGCGTAAAAGCCCGTCGTCAGGGCCAGATATTATCAAATCGACTCGAAACTGGAGCCCTCGGCGAATGCCTCTAAAGAATAGATTAAAGAACCACGTAAGCCAATCAAATCACGTCCTGTCGAATTTCTGCCAATTCAAACGCTTGATTCGGCCCAGGGAGATGCGGGAACAGGACGCAAAACACATCACTATGAAGAATTAAAGGTCCTTGATTCCTTCAAATAATGGTGTACCATTGTGGAGGGAATACATGCAACTTTATTCAAGTTGTCACGTGCGAGTCAGGATCTGAATCTGCCACTTACATGGGCGCGACAGTTACAAATTATTATTAGCTTGAACATATTTATGTTGATATTTGTATTATGTATGCGTGTTTTTATTCAACTCCAATATTATTTACGTTTTGCAAAACGATTTATACATCCTGCAGATTACTCTGTACACATGTGGGAAGGGCATGATGCAGGTCAGAGATTTCTCAATGCATACTTCACAACGGATCACGGAACTCTCCATTCGTCACAACAACAACCAATACTATTGTCAAGTCGGTTCGTAATTGGAGTCGCCAGTAGAATCGAATAGACTTGGCAAATCGATTTGAGAATGAACTAGCTAATCAAAATCCATTCTAAGGCCCCCTTTTACAAATTTCTGAATGGTTCAGCCAATAATCAATACGTCCTCTAAAATCCCCCGGTTGCAGATTGAAATCACTGTGCTACATGTGAATACAATATATATTGCCAAGTTCATTCAAAAGCGGTTTCACATTTGGACTGAACAGTTCAAATTTGCGTGCGGACAATATCAAGAACATCCTATTGCATTACACAGCTCGAGAAAAGCGTCATCAAAGCTCGTCCATTTTCGATATATGCGCATGTCGACATGTCGTCCGAGTACACAAAAACATGTGAGTCTACAGTCAACGACAAATTTTAAGGGAGAAGATATCGACCACGTGGAAATAATTCCGCCAATCATATTTAAAATTTCGAACACAGCTCTCGGATTGGTTAAATATACTCTGGCGCGAAACATTTTAAATTCCCGAGCACACGACAACAACCCAGTCATTTTGAGCAATGCCACCTTCTAGTCGCAGCAAGATCAGCCCGCAAAAGAAACCACGACGGCGCTACACTCGTGCGACCAAGCTTGCCATGGTCGTCAGGATGCATTTAGCGTCAACACGTGACCTTGAGGCCTGACAGTGCGGCGCTGGAAAGCTTCATGCACAAGCTGCGGGATGCTGAGAGAGCGCTGACGTGCACCCAACTTGTCAATTTCCTAAAGCGCAACAACAGAACATGGCTCGCCACCTACTTGGCGGAGAAGAACTGTGGGTACCAATCGTTGCTGAAGCTGCTCCAGCGGTTCTGCCATCGCCATGGCTTCACGCGACAGAAGCCAGCGAGGTCGAAGTAGTCTCAAGTGGAGCTGGCAACCACGAGGGCTACGTTTGCAGCCGACTTCCACAAGGCATTCGATGGCTTCGCTTCCGACTCGATCATCAATGTCGATGAGACTGGAATGACATACGACATGCCACCCAACGCCATCTGGTCGGTTCGTGGTGGCAGAGCTAAGATTGCCACCGGCGAGAAACACTCGTATCGAATTACGGCTTTGCTTTCTGTGCGAGCGAACGGGGAGAAGCTGCCCATACTGTTTATCATGCGCGGCAAGCCCGACGGTGACATCGAGAAGGGTGATATTTGACTCCTTCCCTGTTGGCCACCACTACGCGGTTCAAGAGAGCGCGTGGATGGACTCGCGTGCTTGGGCAATTTACCTGCGCAAGGTGTTGAAACCACAGATTCGGCAGCCGTCGGTATTGTTGCTTGACAATATCCAGGTAGTCGACGTCGTACAGTACTGTAGTTGCGCCGAGAATGCATCCGCAAGAGTAATGAAATATCCGGAACTGCTCGGTTTTCAAGGTGAAACGGCGCAAATTTCTAGATGCAAGACCGCAGTGAGTGATAGAAATCAATGCCAGTAAAAGCAACAGCACCCAATGTCCCTCTCCAAGAAGTTGGATGACTGCGAAGAAACTCCAGATTTTGCTTTCGCCAACCATGAATGCCTCAATTTTGGCCTTAAGTAACTTTGTGTTGTGATGAGTTTTGTGCAAGTAACATCAAATTAATACTTTGAAGTATAACACGTTACGGCAGCAACCCAAGCAGATGAACTTTGAAATAATACTGCACGCACCTCTACATACATACGATAGCATGAATATTCCGACAAGATATTGAATCCGACACCCATTCCGACAACGATCTCATTGGCTAATATTGAAAAAGTCGTTACATATGCCTGGTTCCTAAGGAAGCGCTGATAACGTTACGTGAATTCGTGGAATTAGGGCTGACACGTTCATTTTAAATAGTTGCGTTCAATACAAACATGAAGTAATATTTTATCTGGATATTACATGTACTTTCTTCGAGGGATAGGGCTCGATCACTCAATCATTGGCTGGCTACGAGGGATGGGGTTACCAGCACCGCTTATTGGGTGAATGGACCGATACCAACGTGAGTTTTTCTGTGTGCAGTTTTGGCTATAGAGGCCTGTGGGCCGAGAAAAACAACAAAAACGATTTTTTCATTGGGTTTGGCACCCGGAGACCACTCTGCTC
>NW_009798347.1:43621-45526 GCF_000520075.1 Aphanomyces astaci | reverse complement strand
CGACCCCACCGATCCACGCCCATGTACAACATCCGCCACACATCCAGCCCGTCCCTGCCCACTCCCACTGTCCGTGCGCACCGCCGACCAGATGTACGCGCTACGTCCTGCCCACGGCTTGCCCACGTCGACTTTCATTTATGTTCTTACATGTGTATGATGCGTAATGATATTGTTTACCATGATTTGCATTATCACCATGTTGTTAGTAAGTAGTACAGGCGGCGACAGAATTTAAGGGACACCTACTACTTCGAGTTTTCATGAAATCGATATATGATTGGTCAACTTACTTCGAAATTCGATGGAAAATGCAGCCAACCATGGAGCAGCTTCAAGAGTTTCAAGCACTTCAACATTTTAAATTGATTGGATTGATGAAAGACTTAGAAAGATAAGCGTCTGACGCAATAGCGCAGTGGTTAAACACGTTGTGTGTCTAGAGTGAGCCCCGGGTTCAATTCCCGGGGGCGTCGGACTTTTTCTTTGTTTAGGTCACATTTATTTTTTATCAACCAAATTGTGAAAACTCAATATTTTCTACATTTATTGATGTTTTGGAATGGCTTTAATGAAGCTACTACGAATTTCATCCGGCGGAATAGCGCAGTGACAGTCATAAGATCTACATCATCACTATCCTCACCTTCAATCAACTCTTCTTCGAGCCACAAGTCGCGCAAGTGCCGTTTAAATGGAGCCATGACTCCAACATCTAGTGGCTGAACGACACTCGTTGCATTCGGAGGGATCACAGCCACACTCTTCGCTGGCAATTCGAAGGCCTTGTTTGCTGACGTGAGGGTCGAAGTTGTCCATCAACAATACCGTCGGCTTTTGTACACGAGGCTTCAATACGTTGCGTAGGTAGAAGGCCCAAACGCGCTCGTCCATCCAGGCGCTGTCTTGCACGGCGTAGTAGTGACCGATAGGAAACGAATCAAACTCGTTCCTCTCGATCAGACCACCTGGCTCTCCCCGCATGATAAAGAGAATGGGAAGCTTGTTTCCGTTCGCGCGAGCCCCAAGAACGGCAGTCATGCGGTATGAGTGCTTCTCACCGCTTGAAATCTTGGCAGGTGTCCCACGTACAGACCAAATGGCATGCGGTGGCATGTCATAGTGCATGCCGGTCTCGTCTACGATGACGTCGTCACCGTACCCACAGAACGCCTTGTGGAAATCCAATGCAAAGGCAGAGCGGGTGGCTGCGAGCTCAACTTGTGACTTCTTTGCCTTGGCAGGCTTCTGGCGGGTGAACCCGTGTCGAGCGCAGAACCGTTGAAGGAGCCTGAGAAGCGACTTGTATCCACTTCGTCGTGATGCGTGGTACTCAGCAAGTCATTCCTTATGGTGTCGCTTGATGTAGTTGATAAGGTGCGTACATGTGACGGCGCGTTCAGCGTCGCGGAGCTTGTGCATTAGGATCTCAAGCCCGTCTTCGCAGGGCAGCTCGACAGGTCGTCCTGCCCCTTCCAAGTAGAAACGCTTTTTGTTGCCGTCAAAGCTCATGAGAAGGTCCGCCTGCTGCCCCCACCGCGACAAGTTGCTTCTGGGTATTCCAGTCATGGCTTCGAGCTCCCGAGTCGACGCGTCCCGCATCTTCAAAAGCATTGCACGCTTTGTCGCATGTAAGTAGCGTCGTCTGGGCTTCTTTTGGGGGCTTATTTTGTTGCGCATTACAAAATGACTGGCTTCGTGCCATGAAATCGTCAGATCGCGGGTATTTAAAATGTTTTCCCGCCAAATGACAGTTTTATCCAATGGCTGCTCGATATATTGATATTCAAATATGATTGGCGGAATATTTGTGTGTAACCTTAGTACTTCGGTGTCCCTTAAATGCTGTCGCCGCCTCTAGTAGTTACTGTGATGTGAAAGCCGTCTGGGTCTAGTGGTGTATAC
>NW_009798347.1:33861-42456 GCF_000520075.1 Aphanomyces astaci | reverse complement strand
GAGCCCGATGTCCACCCAGCGCTACGTCATGTCCGTCCAGTGCCTGTCCACGAAGTGTCTGCCCCGATGCTTGTCCTCCTAGTGCCTACCCATGACCAGCCCGTGTCGATATCTGCGCCATGTCTACCCCATTCCCGTGTCCAATGCCGTGCCGATACAATGTTCGAGTGGTGTCCACGAGATGCCTGACCCGTGACCACTTCAGGAACGCTCCGTTACCACGACGTGGTGAAACCATGTCTTCCCCATTTCTTTATACTTGTGTTCGTGATGAGTTATGATATTGTATGAATGGTATGTTTTTGTTTGCCCGATTTGACCTTCCGACGATGTAGCTTAGGGAGAGCACTAGTGGCAACACTAGAGGTGCTGGTTCAAGTCCAGTCATTGTTATATATTATATGTTGTCGACTACTAAGGTGGTGGCTACATGTTGAATTGGAGTCGGGTCTTTGATTCCACCTTGTGCGACTTTTGCATTGAGCAACCCAATGATTGTATTGAGTGCCCCGATGCGGTGTTGCTCGCGCAGGACACGCAGTAACGACCCACTGCTGCGATGATTTGGCGCAATGTCGTGTACTAAACTCAAGACGCATTGGTCGGCGAGCGATCCGAAGCGCTAGACATCGTCGCGATGGGATGGTGCATTAGGATCCAACTCAAGACCGTCGTGGAGGAAAAGCTTCATGAAGCCAACGACCAACTTCGCCTCGGATTTCTTCTTGCGGTCTGCGCCAACCTGTCACATAGGGGGATCTCGAGCGTACCACTCGAACAACAAGTCTGCCAAGGACGTGGCGGCTGCCTTGTGGCGTTTCGATGGGACAGTGGCTTCGTCTTCGTGCGATGGCATGGCGATGGGAGGTGCTGGAGCCGCACCAATACCGACGTGTGCTTCAACGGCAGCGACACGTAGGCCAAGTGCCTTGTTGATGGCAACTAGTTCGTGGATCACGGCTTGTTGCTGCGCAATGGTGTCGTTCGCACGTGTACCTAGCTCTTGGTGCGGTGTTTCGACCACGGCTTCTTGTGGCCGCTCAATGGATGCCGCCCACGCCAAATGATTTCCAACGGTGAAACCAGCAGCGTTTGCCGCTTGCGCAAGCCTCGCCATAGCAGGACCATGGGGACACGATTGCATCAAGAAAGGTAAGTGCCACAATAACTTCGCCATTAATATTTCTAGCACCGCCGGCTTGATCAACAAATTGGGGTGTGCCAGCCCAACACAGTTTTGGAAGGCCACAGCTTGGACACGAACGACAGCAAAGCAGGATGCCGGATCGAGTGTTGAAAGGTCAGGTACGACAACATTGCCGGTAGGAGTCCTGCCGCTCAACATCTTTGCAATCTTTTTGTCTTCTGCTGACTTGTTAAAAATGTACGCGAAAGCCTTGTTTGTCGATGATAGGTTCCACGATCAAAGATCCATTACGTACTCAAGCAGCTGTGACCATTGGCATGCTGGGCATCTCCGTGTCGAAAGTTGTGTGACGTCAGTTCGTGCGTTAGCCCCGACGATACGGCAATCCTCTTTAACAGTCGATTCACGTAGGCATGAACACCTGGATCGGCCGCGGCAGCAGCAGGGTAGGTGTTTGCAAAGGAAGCGCGGAAGAAGAAAGGAAAGATGTCGACAGAAGAACTCACGACGACAGCGGTGCGCCAATCACGTCGTCTGGTGGGAGATGCCCCGGAGTTTGGACTCCTGGACAGCGAACGCCTACTACGAAAGAAGCCTCTGGCCATGGGTCTGGTCCCGTTGGAAGACGATGACGGCGCACGAGTATAGACTCCGGGACGGAAGCGGAAAGCTGACTGGTCACCAGACGTGTCGTCCCCGACCGACCGTCCAGAGACGCGGTCACCGTTGAAGAGACCGGCGCTGGCATCGGCGGCAGACCTGGCCTTAGTGCCTACGACTCCCCTGACCAGAACCGGTACCGACGGTCCGACCCTGACCCTGGCCAGAACTGACACCGACGGTCGTGAGTCCAACGCCGAAACCTTAGAGCGCTATTCGATACATGTTCCAGCTCCCGGATACACCTCCCTAGTCCAAGAGGGGTACGGGTGTATGGTATCAGGAACGCCTACCGGAACGCCTACCTGGAACGGTCCCAGAATACCAGGAAATACCATCTTAGCCACGATCATGGTGGCCACCGGAGGGATACGGGACATCCAGAAGGCCTATGAAGAATTCATCGGGGCATTGAAGAGCAACAACGAACGGCGTCCCTACAGTTTTTCCAACAAGCCAACGAGGACCGGGCTTGTTTACTGGGTGTTCAGGAATGCCAGTTGGTAGAGATGGCCGAAGGATTGCTACGGGCCGCGGAAACCCATGAAAGTCGCCGTCAGGATGAGTTCCAAAAGGCCCTGACCTACCTTGGGACTGTTATACTCGGGAGCTGGACGTTGCCCGGACTCAGGTAACCAACGAAGCTAATGATGCTCTGCTTCGGGAAGCGGAAAAGAATGCTCTCTCGTGGGATGACCGGACCCGGGAACTTAACGACAACTGGCTCTGAAATGGGACCAACGTGAAGCCCTCCTGATACGGGACAAGAATTCCGAACTCCTGGTGGCCCGCCGTCTGCATGAAGAAGTACTGTCCCGGGTCCAGAAGGATGCGGAACGGGTTCTCGAAGTGGGCCGCCGGGGGGACCATCTGCATCACGACGGCCCCATGTCCAGTCTCCGGGAAGAACTCCGGACCCTCAAGCGGAGCCATCATGAGGAAATCTATCTAGTACGGGAAGCTGTCCGTGATGAGGACAACTCGAGGGGGGTCTACTCCAGTCGCAGTACGACCGGGACCTGGCTTCAGCCCAGGGCGAGGCCCAGTCGAAGGCTTCGGAACTCGAGTCGGTAGAGGAGGCCCTCCGAGCCGCCCTCCGGGACCTCTCTTTCCGGGAGTCTGCGAACGCCCGTCTTTGTAAATTGCCCGATCCTGGAATAGGAAAAGAAGGACCTCGGCGAAGCCCTACGGGAACGGGCACAGAGTCTGAAGGAGGAAGTACAGCGACGCCAAGGGATGGAACGAGTCTGGGAAGAAGAGCATCGACGACTCCTGGAGAGCGAAGAGACGGCCCGAGAACTAGGTGTCTATCCTGACCGAGCAGAATCGGTACAAACAGACCCAGCTTTCGGAACAGGACGCCGAACAGTTGGTCCAGGATCAGTTCGTGACACTTACTCAAGAACGCACTCAGTCCGGAGAATACCCCCCGTCCTGGGTATGGGATCAGCTCGAACGGGAGAGGCACGCCAATGAAGAGGTGCTGCGACAAGTAGAGGAAGCGCGCACCTGTTTGGAAACGGAGAAATTGCAGTTGAGGGATAGGGAACGGTCGGTCCAGGACCTACCCTGAGCCAGGAGTATGCAGAGTTGGAACGCCAGCGGGTCCAGCTACAAGCGGAACAAAGAGCTGTGGAACTCCAGCAAAGGACACCCCAGAAGACGTACAATGCCCCGTACGCGAAATATGGGATCCCGACTCTGTCCCGGATGGGGTCCCCGTCTAAAGGAATCGGGATCACGCATACTACGTTTACTACGGCGCCCTTGCTCCCGGCCACCCGCTTAAACACATCTACGCCTCACCGAGCCTTCGACCAAACCTGTTTTATGCCGCAGATTGAGGTGCTGACAGAATCAGCTTCGCTCCGGATGCCACCGACGTTTACGGTCCGGGACACCACGTCGCTACCGTTTGTGCCGACGGCATCTCCCATGTCGCGATCCAACCGCGATGCCGACTCGTATCCGTCCTCAGCGGCCCATGGCCAGCCGCACGGAGTAGGGTACACGCAGCCATCCCCAGGTGAAACCGGGTCGGGGTTGCCCCTCCGGCCTCCTATAGTCCGGATCCCGGTGGTGGAAGGTCACAGTCCCGGGGCGGCTACGGGGGTGGTTACTCAGGTCGAACGAATCCTTCCGCACCCCCTGGAAGTGGCTCGAATTGGGGTAATTATGGTGGACCCTTCGGGGGCCGAGGTGACCCTCCGGGACCTCCTAGTGGTGGAGGATCCAGCGGGTACTACGGTGGTCCCCCTTGCCCTCCGGGAGGCGGACCCGGAGGAGACGTCACTGGTCACGGACAGCCCAACTCACCCCTGGAGCCCCGTTCGCCTTCACGTCAGGCCATGTCCGATGCTCGGAAGTACGCGCCCAAGTTCGATAGTGTGACCGGACTATCCCTTTGGAACATTTTCTGGCGAAGTTCGACACCATCAAAAAGGAGGTATGGGCTCAACGATACCCAGGTCGTTTGAATCTTCGATGACCGCCTGACATCCAGTGGTACTTTCCGTCCAGGACTGGTGGGCTCGCCGGTGCCGTGACAGCGAGCCTTTCTCATGGGTGGAGGCTTGGGAGGCTTTCCGGAAGGAGTGCATTCAGAAGACACTGAGTGGAAAGATGGCCGAGATTGCTGACAACTCCCACCCGAAGTCTACGGAAACCGTCCCGGAGTATGCGTGGCGGATCGCGGACGCCTCCCGGGAGGCTGGGTTGCAGTCCAATAGGGTCGTGGTTATGATGATCAATGGATGTAGCGATACGGAAGTGACCGCGTGCCTCCGGGGAGCCTCTGTTCGACGTGAGACTATCGAAATCTGCCTGCAGTACCTAATTGAGCGAGATGTGGACATCGAGAGACGAACGGATGGTTTCCGATGGGTCCCCCAGACGACACCGGTTGCTCCGTCGACGCCGACTAGACCCGCCCGGAACACGTCCCGGACTCAGTCCTCTTCGACGTCGAACGGAAATCACCAGGAGCTCCAGGCCTCCATCTCACGACTTCAACGCGAAATCACCATAGTTTCGTCGTCGGGATCCATGCAAATACGGGGCTGTACCGGGCTGTTTCCTGCCGGGTTGTCCGTAGAGATCATGGCGACGACATCTTGGATGGAGGAAAACTGGTCGTTGTTAGAGGAAACCAAGCTCGTTTGCATTCAATTTTATTTAGGATCATGTTGTTTTGCAAATTTTATTAACCACATACAAAGATCAAGTTCTTTTACCAGTGTCATAATTAGAAAAAAGCAATGACGTTTTAGAGCAAAGTAATTAAATTCGGTACAAATCTGAAGTGATATTGAACTGTTCTACTTGATGCGTCAAAGAAAATTGATTCGTTGTATATTTTCTTATGACACTCTCAGAATTAAAATATTCGTTCTAGTTCAGGAGCTACCGTATAGCGTTTATAGTTTTAGACACCTACGGGGCAATTATCCAGACTCTGAATTTTCGGATAATTGGAAATCGTTGGTATTTGGAGTGGATCATTATAAAACGTTAGGGGTATCAGACAACAAAGGGAAACATTATAAAATAGCTCATACAAATGGTAAGATAATACATTATCTACAACGAAACAATTTCAGGTGAGCTGATGGCATCGATGGCGTCAATATCCAGAGCTGGATCAATGGTCTCTTCGACGGCAGAGTCAGCCATCAAATCAGCAATGTCACCGACGTCCAGACTATCCCCCGGCAGAACCACCTCAACGACAGCTCCGTCGACGAGCTGGCACTTGCGAAACCCATTCAAAATCACGCTTTCAGGTACTTCGTTCCATGTCCCAGTAATCCACTCAACCATTGTAGATCTCGATGGACCCGCGAGCTTGAGGTTGTGGTTGGCAGCCTTGCTGTTCCGAAGCTGCCGCCGGATTTCCACAAGCCAACGATCGTGCAGGTTCGTCTTGAGAGGACGAATCCATGCGACATCGGCAGGTTGACAGCACCAGATAAAACGCGGTGGCACACGCTCCAGAATGATGTTGATGGACTCCGCGTAGGCCACGACATCATCCGTAAATCGTCCCACAAGAGGATGACCTTCTTGTGGGACGATTGCCGCCTTCACGCCTAGCGAAATGGTATTCCAGGAATGCCAACGACAAGCCCGAGTTCCACCAAGCCGTGGGATTTCCGAACATGCGGCAGCCATGGCGCTCCTGCAGTGGCTCAACGGTAGCCCACACTTGACGTCCGAAGCCTTGTCGCGTGGTAAGATTCTCCTGGACAACCTCCTTAATTTTGGACTTCTTTGACTTCATCACGAGAAAGAGGGGGTGCTTCTTCCCGGTCGTGTCCGCCAGCAACATTGCAGTCGCGCGCTCTTTTGTCTTCGCACCGCACTTGATCCACACGGTGTTGTCCTTCGTCGGGCTGAGGGTCTTCGATGGTAGGTACTCGTAGTTGACGGCAGTCTGATCGGCGTTGTAGATCACATCGACGTCGTTGGCCATGGCGCACATGAGCACGCGCTCAGAGAACTCAGCAAGGGTAGCTGTCCCGTCCTGGCTGGAATCTTGGCCGGTCCTCGTCTTTGCGCGAAGAGACAGACCATGGCGGCGCTTGAAGCCACGAACCCAGTGCCAACCAGCCTTGAACTCGTCTTCAGTGAGTCCCAAGTCGATCGCCGTCTCCAGTGCAATGACGCGAAGCATGTGGTAGGTAACAGGGATGCCGTCCTTCCACATACCGAGCACCCAGTGGGCCAGCTGCTCCTCTTCGGCGGGTGGCAGTGTCGTTCCAGTTCCGCGAGATCGAGCGCATTTGAGACGCGACGTCCGTGTTTCTGTGGCCATCTCCTGGATGCGATCCTTCTGTTTAATCCATCCATACACTTTCTTTCTAGTCGTTCGCGTTGAGTTGGAGATGCGTTGACGCAGTAGCCGTCCAGGAAGGCAGACATCCCAACCTCGGCGACACGCTGAATGGCGTTCATACGGTGGTGATAGTCGACTGTCTTGTTCTTGAAGAGCCGCACATGAGCTTTCTTGCCGTATTTGAAAGGTGGGCGTCCTTTGCGACGCATTGGCGCCTCCTCGTGGACGTCAGCCATGGTTGTCGATTGACGTGTCAAAAAGCGCCGCACAATGCTTTGGCGGCAAAATAAACTCCGAAAAATAATATTCTATTAGGCTGTAGAGGTAATATGTATTATAAGAGGCATTCTGTGGGGGAGGTACTGGGGAACACCTTTATACTCTATATTCAAGAACCTTTTGGGGTGTCTAAAACTAAAAGGCTGTCTAAAACTATATACGCTTCACGGTATAGAAATACCGGTATGAAGTCCGGTCCAAAATTCGACCAAAAAAGTGTCAACAATTGATGCATTACCTGCAACAACCCAAGCAGATGAACTTTGAACGAATACTGCACGCACCTCTACATACATACGTCAGCACCACCAATAACTATATGCAATGTGTACCATATATTTCGGTGGAGGGGGAAAATGGCTTACAGTAAACATGAAATTATGACCATGATAAGCTTTTGCTTACTGTTAATGCCGAGGGACTGGGCGGAATCAAGCGTTTGAATTGGTAGAAATTCGACTGGACGTGATTTGATTGGCTTAGGTGGTTCTTTAATCTATTCTCTAACGACATTCGCCAAGGGCTCCAGTTCCGAGTCGATTTGATAATAAGCTTATCTGGCCCTGACGACGGGCTTTTACGCGAGTGCTCCAGGAACCATACTCTGACAAGAACATTTGGATATGTTTCATCTCACCCAATTAAATCGTCAAGATATTGCAACAGATTCGTATGGGATTCAAATACAACTCCATGTGTGCGTACTTTGCAACTACCAAAAACAAGATAATCAAAACACCAATGAACGACACCACAAAACTGTGAATACACCCATTCGGAACTTGGTCGTCCAAATCTTGCATTGTTCATCTTACAATCGCCAACGCGCCATGGTCCTTTCGACTCACGCCTGCATCGTTGTGGCGCTTTCGGTGCTGGCAGCAGTACAAACCCTCGCCCAAACATGCACCGTACTAGTTGATGTCGACTTGGTTGGCAACGACATTGCTGCCACCGACCAAACGGATCCAGGGCAGTGTTGCAGTGACTGCAAAGCCACCAAGGGGTGCAAGGCGTTCAACTGGTTCGACGGCGTGTGCTACCTAAAGTCGGCCAAAGGAGAAGTCATCCCGTTGCCCGGAGGGAAGTCTGGAGTGTTGCAATCGACACCAGCTCCAACGCCAAAGCCAACAGTGACCACTGCGTCCAAAGGAGCACTCGTCCGGTTGCCTGAAGGGAACTCGGGAGGGCTGCAATCGAAACGAGCCCCAACGCCAAAGCCAAAAGCGACCACTACGTCCAAGCCTACCCCCAAACCCACTCGAACTTCAACTCCGGTCACTACCCCCAAGCCTTCTCCAGCCCGTACACCAGCCCGTACACCAGCCACTACTCCTGCGTCTACTGCCAAGCCAACGCCGGCACCCACCTCTGATCCTTCCTGTCCCCGTATTCGAAAGTCCTGGGATACACTCACCGCTGCCGAAAAAGAAACGTTCGTGTCCGCGATAGAGATCGCCATGGATCGTGGCCTGTACCAAAAGTTTGTCCTCATTCACCAAGAACAAATGGGCAACCGCGAGGCGCACGGCACGTGCGTGTTTCTGTTTTGGCATCGCAAGTTCCTCCTCGGGTTTGAGAACATGCTGCGCAGTCTCGGGGGCCAATACAAGTGCCTCACCCTTCCGTACTGGGACTACGTCCAAAACTACGCGACCATGCAAAACACCCCCCA
>NW_009798347.1:0-6552 GCF_000520075.1 Aphanomyces astaci | reverse complement strand
TGGGGGGTGTTTTGCATGGTCGCGTAGTTTTGGACGTAGTCCCAGTACGGAAGGGTGAGGCACTTGTATTGGCCCCCGAGACTGCGCAGCATGTTCTCAAACCCGAGGAGGAACTTGCGATGCCAAAACAGAAACACGCACGTGCCGTGCGCCTCGCGGTTGCCCATTTGTTCTTGGTGAATGAGGACAAACTTTTGGTACAGGCCACGATCCATGGCGATCTCTATCGCGGACACGAACGTTTCTTTTTCGGCAGCGGTGAGTGTATCCCAGGACTTTCGAATACGGGGACAGGAAGGATCAGAGGTGGGTGCCGGCGTTGGCTTGGCAGTAGACGCAGGAGTAGTGGCTGGTGTACGGGCTGGTGTACGGGCTGGAGAAGGCTTGGGGGTAGTGACCGGAGTTGAAGTTCGAGTGGGTTTGAGGGTAGGCTTGGATGTAGTGGTTGCTTTTGGCATGGTCGCGTAGTTTTGGACGTAGTCCCAGTACGTGAGGCACTTCTATTGGCCCCCAGTGTACTTGGATTCTCAATTTGATTTGCACGAACGTTGTGTTTGTGGTTAGCTAATCATAACTCGACCCCGCCGACGAACTGTATCTTACTTCAGCTTAGAAACCCATATATATACATGTAATGCCTATTCTCGGGGCTATTTTGCATCTCTGTTGTCTTGCGCCGGTGTTCGCAACCGACGACTACCGTGTTCACAACGGTGACCTCGATTACAAATCCAAAAGTAACTTCATTATCCAGTCAATCAGTCAGTTCCCTTCGATCACTTCACTACTCTCTACAAGTCATGCATCGTACAGTGTACCACTCCACGCAATCTGCTCTCGACGTTCATCGCGGCCACCTCCGCAAGGTGCTTGAAGTCCTCCGTGCCAACGGACTTTATGCCAACCTCGCCAAATGTATGTTTGGCGTTGACGAAATCCCAGTGGGGGTGATCGGTTGTCGGGCTGATCCCGAAAAGATCAAGGCCATTCCGGAGTGGCCTATCCCCACCTCGGTCAAGGAGCTTCGTCGCTGGCTGGGCCTTGCGACATTACCTGCATATATTCTCGCACAACTTTGCCGACATCGCCCAGCCGTTGTTTCGGCTTCTCCTTAATGAGGCCGGTTTGGGACTCCGCCTGTCAAGAGGCTTTCGACGGCCTCAAAACCAACCTTCAACGCACCCCGATCTTGGCGTTCCCAGACGTTGACAAACCTTTCTCCGTCGTTTGCGACGCTTCGCAATTCGCATTTGGCTGCTGCCTGATGCAGCACGACGCCTCCGGTCACTCTCGCCCGGTCTCCTACCCAAAGCCGCCAACTTCACGCGGCTGAGCGGGCGTACCCAGTCCACGATTTGGAACTTCTCTCCATGAAGTACGCCCTGACCAAGCCCGGAAAGGACAACATTCTGGCCAACGACCTCTCTCGGCGCCCTGATCTCGAACTGACCTCGATCGGTCTTTTAACGACGGGTCTTCACGATCGAATTCATGCAGCGTCCCCCTTTGACGCTGACTGCTCGTCGCGCCTGGCGGCGCTCACCGACCCCGTTTCCCCAAACCCCGCCGAGCTTCGTCGGCCTTACACCGCTTCGCCCTCGCCGATGGGCTTTTGATGTTTCAACCCACGGCGGACTCACCTCCGCGCATTGTTGTGCCCGGTGACGCGCAACTGCGCCTCACTTTCCTTTGATCCTACCATGACTCCCCCAGCGGCGGCCATTTCGGCCGCGACAGAATGCACGCGATCCTGGCGCGTTCATTCTGGTGGCCCCGCATGTATAAATCCGTTGTGCGCTACGTCGCTGATTGCGACGCTTGCCAGCGCACTAATATCACCGCCTCCTCTCGGGCTCCACTCCAACCTTCCCGACGAACTTTGGTCGTCCGTCAGCATGGATTTCATGTTTGGCCTGCCCCGCGACGCCCGCGGCATTATGGTTTGTGTCGACCGAGCGTCGAAGTACGTTATTTCCGTCCCCGTCCGAGACACGCTGAGCGGCGCGGATGCCGCTCATATCTTTTTCGACCACGTTTGCTGTCGTTTTGGCCTACCTTGCTCCATCGTTTCGGACCGCGACCCGCGGTTCACGGCGAAGTTTTGGTCCACCCCCTTCGCCCTCTGCGACACATCGCTCGATATGTCGACTTCACCGAGTCCGATAGTCAAACGGAACGCGCCAACCGCGTCCTCGAAGATATCTTCCGGAGCTACTCCGTCTCCACCGGCTCCTCTTGGGCTGTCACGCTACGGCACGCGGTTTTCGCTTACAACGCCTCGGTTCAGGCGTCTACTGGCTTTTCGCCGCATTATGCGGTCCATCTCCAACACCCCCACCTCCCTCCAATGCTCGAAGGTTCGACCTCAAGTGGGGGTGAACTCACCGCGCGGCCTGCAGGCGTACTTTCCAACGCCCCCAGCCCTACTCTCCAAACCATTCAGAGTTTCCTCTCCCGTCGCGTCTCTGTTATGCAACAGATCCATGACAGCATCGCTGCCGCTCAGCAGCGCCAATCAACTCAAGCCAACAAACATGGCCGCTCTAACCTCGCGTCCTTCGCCGTGGGCGAACAAGTTCTCCTCCACAAGTCGGCAGTGCCCGCCCATGCATTCCGCGCACGAGCGGTTGGAATGTCTTCCAATGTCAAGCTACGAAGTGCTTGGCACGGCCCCTTTGCCGTTCTTCGCGTGGTCAGTCCCACCAACTACAAGCTCGATCTGCCCACCTCATGGCAGATCCATCCAATCTTTTATGTGGGTAAACTCAAACGTTATTTACCGTTACTATCTACTCCTACGACGGATGAAGTGACGGCAGCCGATCCTTCGGATCCCGCAACGGCTCTTCCTCTTCCGCCGCCTGCGACTTCTCCTCTTCCCCCGACTCCCCAGCTGTCGCCGCACTCGACATCGGCACCACCACTTGTTGCGGCGCCGCAATCGCCCGCGCCCCCGCCCGATAATCTGCGGCTGCTTGCCGCTCCGCCGCTGTCAATTGACCACCCTGTTGAGGCCCCGACGGCGGATTGTACCCCACGAACGGATTCGCCGGCCGCGCCGCCGACAATCGCGCCGCCACCTGCGCATCTTCGCGCGCCCACGTCGAGGTACTCGCCGTCGGCGAAGCCCATACGCTCGACCAAGCGATCGCAGGGAGCACCGCAAACCCGCTTGGCGTCTCGCCTGTCCCCGAGGGGGTGCCGATCGCCCGCGCGATCTCGAACTCCCACGCGAGCGCGATCGCGGGATCGCGATGGACAGCGACGGGTCGGCAGTTCGCTGTGCGAGTCGGGCCAACTACAACTGGGCAATCAGAAGATTATGTTAAACAACACTTACCTCAGGTCTGCGCCGCATATTTACGCGGGCGGCGATCCTCGCGACAGACCGTGCGTCCAAACGCCCATGCTTTTGTCGCCGCACCCCGGCGAAATTAGATAGCGAGTTGGCCAAGCGCCCCGCTGTGAGCGGCAACTGCCCATGCCGCCCGCTGCCTTGTCCGACCAGCGTCCACACAAACGCTACAATGTATTCCAGCAATGTTTCATGATTGCAAAGCTCGATCCGCCCCACGTCACCCGTCCAGCACTCCAGACGCTCCCGTTCATGCAACTCGCACATGGCGGCCTTGAACTCATCAAACCGGTGAAAACTCACCCTCGCAAGCTGCATGCACTCCATGGCAAGCAGCATCCACCGAACCCGCAACTTAAACGAATGGGCGCTTGCAAACAAGCGCAGGTACCGTTCAACGCCGGCGGCATTGGCCACCTGATATCCCCAATCCTCGCGAGTCTCGTCGAACTCGCGGACCACCGTCAAATGGCGCGTAACGCCGCGCACATACTCCAAGTCCACGCCACCCCAACCGGCAGGCGTGAAGATGCGAGAGCGATCCCAGTGGAACCTCAACTCTCGCTCGAACACTTTGTCTCGGGCTAGGGCGGTCCACTCTGGTCCAACAAGTTGGGCCTTCACCTTGGCCTCAGTCTTAACGGCGCTTCCCACGCCGCTCTCCTACCTTTCGTTTCCCCCAACTCCCATAGCGTTGGGATGTCCCCCATCGCCTACAGGTGTCCCAGTCTCACTTTCGTTGGTCACCTTCATCGCTGCTTCCGCAGCCTCCTTGGTTGCTTCGTCCGCCGCCTTCGTCGCAGCCGCTGCGATCGCTTTGGCCTCTTCGGCGCGCCTTGCCTTCGTTTTCACCTCTTCGGCCGCTCTTGCCTTCTTGGCAGCCTCCTCTCTTGCCAAGTACTGCTCCAACAGCTTTTGCACACCTTCGGCGCCCACTGTTTGCATGGCGCTATTTACCAAGTCGGCAGCCGCTTGCTCCTCCAGCTGTCCAAGCCGTTCGCGCTTGACGGCCGCCTTGGCCTCCCAGTCGGCCTTACCCCGTGCCACTTCAGCCGCGTCCTCGATCGGTGCCACTCCGCCGTCGTCATCCGACTCAGCTGTGAGGTCCACCACCTCCACTTGCTGCGCCAGTGCCTCGGCCTCTTCGACGCTATGGTCAGGTCGCCTGCATCCCCTGCACGCAATAAACGTGACACCCGGAGACACGCCGTGTTCTCACGGTTCATGTCCTGACCAGGTGAGGACATGAGCCGTGAGGAAGGCTTCGAATCCATGTTGCAACCTCTACACGCAATACACGTGGCAACCTTTACGGTTCAAGTCCTCACCTTGACAGAGACTTCAATAAAAACCAACATACGACATTTGGTCTTTGTATTGAAAATGAAGAGTCATCTACCAATGAAAGTCTACGACGTACTGAACTTTTAACCAATAAGACTAATGTCGGATAAATTTGTCGTATTCGCCAAGTTATCCATACATAAACGCCTAGTGTACTTTCGTCCACTTTTACCGGCAATCACTGTATCGGAACACTGCTCAGTCTTCTTTAGATGACTCGTTGAAATCGAATGTAAATGGATTAATCTGAGGTTCAAAGTGCATTGACACACTAAACGCCGTTTCCAACTTTAGATTTTGCTTTCGCCAACCATGAATGAATGCCTCAATTTTGGCCTTACGTAACTTTGTGTTGTGATGAGTTTTCGTCCAGTTCCCGCATCTCCCAGTTCCTCCGCATTGGGCAAAGGCATGTATACTATATATCCTAATCTTTGTTAAGTACTTCGAAGTATAGTCAAATGGATTCGAATTTGAATGCTACAGTATTTGGCGAAATGCACAATAACGTTATCAAATTAGTACTTTGAAGTGTTACTGCAGCAACCCAAGCAGATAAACTTTGAACTAATACTGCACGCACTTCTACATACATACGTCAACACCACCAATAACTATGAATGCAATGTGTACCATATATCTCGGTGGAGGGGGAAAATGGCTTACATATGATTATGTGCGAATAACAATACTGTACTGTATCAGAATGGTACTTTGAAGTATAACACGTTACTTCAGAAATCCAAGGAGATTAACTTTGAAGGAATACTGCGCACACCTCTACATACATACGTCAGCACCACCAATAATTATGAATGCAATGTGTACCATATATTTCGGTGGAGGGGGAAAATGGCTTACATATGATTATGTGCGAATAACAATACTGTACTGTATCAGATTGGTACTTTGAAGTATAACACGTTACTTCAGCAATCCAAGGAGATTAACTTTGAAGGAATACTGCACACACCTCTACATACATACGTCAGCACCACCAATAACTATGAATGCAATGTGTACCATATATTTCGGTGGAGGGGGAAAATGGCTTACATATGATTATGTGCGAATAACAATATCAGATTGGTACTTTGAAGTATAACACGTTACTGTAGCAATCCAAGCGCGGAGGGCGAAAATGGCTCATGATATGGTGTATTTTACCCAAACTAGGACTTGTCATTGCGCCGAAAAGCATTCAAATTCGAATCCATTTGACTATACTTCACCAAGATATAAATGCTTTTGCCCAATGCGGAGGGACTGGGCGGAATGAAGCGTTTGAATTGGTAGAAATTCGACTGGACGTGATTTGATTGGCTTAGGTGGTTCTTTAATCTATTCTCTAACGACATTCGCCGAGGGCTCCAGTTTCGAGTCCATTTGATAATATCTGGCCCTGACGACGGGCTTTTACGCGAGTGTCTTTTTTGCTCCAGCAACCATACTCTGACAAGAACATTTGGATATGTTTTGTCTCTCCCAACTATATCGTCAAGATTTTGCCATAGTTTTCTATGGGATTCAAATCCAACTCCATGTGTGCGTACTATGCAACTACCAAACACAAGATAATCAAAACAGCAATGAACGACACCACATAACTGTGAATGCACCCATTCGGAACTTGGCCGACAAAATCTCCAAGTCTTGCATTTTTCATCTTACCATCGCCAACGCGCCATGGTCCTTTCCACTCGCACCTGCATCGTTGTGGCGCTTTCGGTGCTGGCAGCAGTACAAACCCTCGCCCAAACATGCACCGTACTAGTTGATGTCGACTTGGTTGGCAACGACATTGCTGCCACCGACCAAACGGATCCAGGGCAGTGTTGCAGTGACTGCAAAGC
>NW_009798346.1:300465-302471 GCF_000520075.1 Aphanomyces astaci | reverse complement strand
GGGAAGACTCATCTTCCATCCGCTTCGCCATGGCTTCTTGCTGCGCATGGAACTGCGCCAGCTGTTCGTACGTCATTTGGTTGAAATGACTTGACGTCATCGCTACTCGCTCCACACTTTGCATCCGCAGCTCGTCCATCTCCGCTTGGTTCGGCGGAGGTAATGGCACGACCACCACGGTCTCCATAGACCGCGTTCGCGTCACACGAGCCAGGTTGCTCGTAAACGGCACACTTCCTTGTTCCATACTCGTACGGCAAGTAGCAGGCTGCTACTAAAGAATTCTTTGTTGCGTCTCAGACGGACCTTGCGAAGTCCGATCCAAAGGCAAATCACAAAGTGAATTCCCCCCAGTGGCAAGTAGTCACTGGGGCTTAACCCTAACCTAATCAGACAGCTGCTGGGCAGCCAATAATCTAACTAGCGAATAGGATCACACCCAGGATATCCAACCTAATCGAACACTTGGATACCTTCTTGGGAGGGGTTCAGGGGTTCTGCGAATGGCAAATTCGCAACAAACGCCTAGGGCTGGGTCAAAAGGGCCTTGATCGGATTAAAGAATGGGCAGTAAGCTGGTAGACATATTGGCACGACGCCAACACACCGGAGATAATGGACAATCTAAGGGTGACTATGAATTGAGGCGCCATCGAGAATCCAAACGGAATTGCGTCCAGGGTACTGCTGCACGGCCGCCCTCGATGAGTACACAAGATCTTGACAGCATCTCGTAAATTCACACGATCAAAGGTTCCCTCGGTGTTTAAGTAGTCAATGATGCCACCAACCCCGATGAAAGCCAGAATTGACACACGAGGCTTTCGCTGAAAATCACCCCGACCCAATCAGAAATCACTGGGATCAAGTACAAACCACTTATAATCGACAGGGTGGATTCATTTACACTATCTCAATCTCTCCCTTCCAATACCTTTTCAAAATTTATATGCAATAGAAATTGATGAAAAATTCATCTTTCTTAATTTTGTCTCCGTTTATCTTGCTTGTTGTATGTCTCAAAGGAAAGGCACCATGAGACGTCCATCCGGATTCGGATAAAGGCAGATTTCAGTGTCTCAATCGTAATACAGAACATCGTACTTCAGCAAGTACGGTTCAATGAAGGCACGAGCAGCGGCGATGCGTTCATAGACACCTGGCGAGTTGCGCTGCCTACAGCAAAGGCCCCCTCTGAGCACCCCCACCAAGAGCGGGAACGCATTTTCTTCAGAGATCAACGGTGCCCCCAAGTCGAGTAGACACCCGTGGTCTCCTTCCCCCCCTCCAGCAACCATAATATTATCGGGCACAGTGTCGCCGAGCCAAGTCCATCTCTTGATTTTGTTCCAGACCTTGACGCTGACCTCATTGAGCTCTGAAGATTTGGGGACACCACTCTTGACGTATCCCCAACCGCGTACCCAAGTTAATGTGTACCAGTCAGTGAATTTAAACGACACCGTCACAGGTTGGATGCTCGTGATGTTGCGGTCCAAGATTACGATGCCCACGTCGGTGCCATTGGGGTCTTCGATTTGCTGGGTGACAGTGGCCAGTTCCCCGTCGGCAAAACCGGTTAAAGAGTGCGTGCCCACGACCACAGAAGTTAGACCTTCGTTGAAACAAGACGCCGCTGTCAAAACGACATTGGGGGCGATCAGACTGCCGCCGCACACGGTCTCACCATCGGGTGACTTCTTGAGCCCAGCCACATAACGGTGCTTGCCGACTTGGGCTTTCTGTCCCCCGAGAATTTAGGGAGCGTCATTAGGGGGCTTATAGCCGCAAACGCTGTTGCGTTTCAACTTGACGGACCTTGCGAAGTCCGATCCAGATGCAAAGCACAAAGTGAATTCCCCCTAGTGGCAAGTAGTCACTGGGGCTTAACCCTAACCTAATCAGACAGCTGCTGTGCAGCCAATAATCTAACTAGCGAATAGGATCACACTCAGGGTATCCAACCTAATCGAACACTTGGCTTGGATACCTTCATGGGAGGGGTT
>NW_009798346.1:292148-293350 GCF_000520075.1 Aphanomyces astaci | reverse complement strand
GATAAAGGCAGATTTCAGTGTCTCAATCGTAATACAGAACATCGTACTTCAGCAAGTACGGTTCAATGAAGGCACGAGCAGCGGCGATGCGTTCATAGACACCTGGCGAGTTGCGCTGCCTACAGCAAAGGCCCCCTCTGAGCACCCCCACCAAGAGCGGGAACGCATTTTCTTCAGAGATCAACGGTGCCCCCAAGTCGAGTAGACACCCGTGGTCTCCTTCCCCCCCTCCAGCAACCATAATATTATCGGGCACAGTGTCGCCGAGCCAAGTCCATCTCTTGATTTTGTTCCAGACCTTGACGCTGACCTCATTGAGCTCTGAAGATTTGGGGACACCACTCTTGACGTATCCCCAACCGCGTACCCAAGTTAATGTGTACCAGTCAGTGAATTTAAACGACACCGTCACAGGTTGGATGCTCGTGATGTTGCGGTCCAAGATTACGATGCCCACGTCGGTGCCATTGGGGTCTTCGATTTGCCGGGTGACAGTGGCCAGTTCCCCGTCGGCAAAACCGGTTAAAGAGTGCGTGCCCACGACCACAGAAGTTAGACCTTCGTTGAAACAAGACGCCGCTGTCAAAACGACATTGGGGGCGATCAGACTGCCGCCGCACACGGTCTCACCATCGGGTGACTTCTTGAGCCCAGCCACATAACGGTGCTTGCCGACTTGGGCTTTCTGTCCCCCGAGAATTTAGGGAGCGTCATTAGGGGGCTTATAGCCGCAAACGCTGTTGCGTTTCAACTTGACGGACCTTGCGAAGTCCGATCCAGATGCAAAGCACAAAGTGAATTCCCCCTAGTGGCAAGTAGTCACTGGGGCTTAACCCTAACCTAATCAGACAGCTGCTGTGCAGCCAATAATCTAACTAGCGAATAGGATCACACTCAGGGTATCCAACCTAATCGAACACTTGGCTTGGATACCTTCATGGGAGGGGTTCAGGGGTTCTGCGAATGGAAAATTCGCAACAATCCCCCCAAGGATTGCGTCACTCCCAACGCAGCTGTCATCGCCTTGACTTGGGGATCAGCCTTGTTTGAGCGCACGTAGCGCTTGAACTCAGTTGGAATGTCTTCCAACAAATTGGCCGCCGGCTCCCACGAGTCTTCAATTGCTTGTAGGCCGCGCCAGCGCACACACACTTCAAAGGCGGCCATTCGATCGTTGTAGCGGCAGTCGAGAAACGGATCAA
>NW_009798346.1:286294-292048 GCF_000520075.1 Aphanomyces astaci | reverse complement strand
GTGCCATTGGGGTCTTCGATTTGCTGGGTGACAGTGGCCAGTTCCCCGTCGGCAAAACCGGTTAAAGAGTGCGTGCCCACGACCACAGAAGTTAGACCTTCGTTGAAACAAGACGCCGCTGTCAAAACGACATTGGGGGCGATCAGACTGCCGCCGCACACGGTCTCACCATCGGGTGACTTCTTGAGCCCAGCAACATAACGGTGCTTGCCGACTAGGGCTTCCTGTCCCCCGAGGATTTCGAAAGCGTCGTTACGGGGCTGATAGTTGCAAACGCCTAGGGCTAGGTAGCGACGGCCACGGTGAAAGCGAGGACTGCGAACTTCATGATGGAAATTGGAAAATGAATGGTCTTTTAACTACTAGAGTAGAGCCAAGTCAATCCAATCGTTATCGTCAGACTGTGATTGCACTACTTGGATTTGTTACTACTACGAAGTACTGTACATTGTACATTGTACCAGTAAAAGTTACTTTGGTGCACTAGTATCATTGTAAAACAAATGGGACACCTTGCATGGTTCATTGAGTTTGGATTATCGTTTGTTTTATGACATTCCTCCACGAGGGCCGTAATTAGAACCACATGTTGTGGAACCGCTTCGCCAATTGTAACGCGCCTGCTCGACCAGGGGTGGTGTGTAATCTTCGGTTTTTCTTCGCTCAATCTCCCTTCATGTTCCGTTAATATGGGTCATGCCAAAAGTGAACTGTTCCAACACATGGCTCGGATGAACCTGTTCCAATCTCGTTACGTTTTAGCTGACCTATAATTGGGCAGAAACAGTCCGGCTTCCGCAGAAAAGTGTACCTTCTTGGCATACAAGGCAGCTCGACATGCGAATTGGTAGTGATTTTTGGCGTCCATTTGTAAGGTGTATGAACAGGCGTCGGCTACAAAGTTTGACTGATCACCTCAAGTGTAAGACACCAATGTGTCTTGCTCTTGAGGTGATCAGTCAAACGCTACTTGAACTACTCCGAGTGTGCAAGACACATTGGTGTCTTACACTTGAGTACTACTCCGAGTAGTTCAAGTAGCCTACGGACGATGCAACTCGAAGAACAAGACGGGCGATACAAAGAAAAGAGGACTCAAATTAAATAATCTCTTCCCATCCCAACCCCACTTGTCCATTTGCCTTCCATCGATCGTGAAGTCAATTGCTTATTTCGCTGCCGCGCTGTCGTTGCTTGGCTCAGCTGTCCCCGCCAGTGCCGATGAATTCAATGAAGTCAATAAAGTCGACGCGTGGCGCTTCTACTCTGCGCAAGACTACCCACTCTAGGAATGGAACTTGAACCTATTTGCCAATGTAACGATGGCAAGGTTGCCGACCAAGAATACAGCTTATCGCATCGTTAACAAAACGAGGGCAAGGCTGTCGAATAAGCTAAAGATTGGCGCACCATTGACAGCCAAGGCCGTTGAAGAAGCCGTAGAAAAAAACACTTACTTGATGTAGTTTAGTATAGTATACATTTTCGTAGAAAGTAGTTTAACACGACAATCTAATCACTTTCCAATTTACTCTATGAAGCTCGCTACCGTTACATTTCGTAGCACTTCCTTGTTCAGTTCAGTTCAGTTTAGCAGCAAGGACTTACACCGAGCAAATAGAAGGTTGTAAGGTTACTCAATCTAGTTCAGGCAAGGGTTCAACGGCAACGTTTCATAGAGACTAGTGTCGGGTTTGCGATCGCCCAAGTGTTTCTTTTTCCTCGAAAGTACTCTCCTTAGTACTTCGAGGTACTGTATCCGACATCAGAGTCGGTAGGGGTAGAGTCGACCGTTAGGAAAAGGACATTTGGTGCGTGTGAAGATTAACTGCCAACGAAATCCGTGCATGAGCAAGAATAAGGCACGCGAAAAGAAGGAATTCAGGAAAGCGGAGCGAGCGGCAGCGGCAAGTAGCAAGGTTATCCAGCGGGACCAGAACATCCTATTGCGCAAGGCGAGTCAGAGGAAGTTAGTCTCATTTAACGTCATCCACTATCTCAAACAGAGCGACGTCGAGAACTTAGACACAATTAGAATGAGTCTGATTGAGAAGATCCGAACAGTGGAACGAGTGAACGAGCGTTTTCAGCGAGACCTGCGAAGAACATGGGCTTAAATAGCAACCGTATAAGTACGCTCTCGACGAACTTACCAAGGTCCAATCAACTTTAAGTCTGTCGTCCGGATACGCAACCGAATCTATTGACGCGCATTTGTGGCGAGACCGAAGATCGAAGCGAAAAAACCGAAGGTAGACACTAAAGAAGACTTAGTTGATTACCTAGTGTTGTGGTGGGCGACTTAATCCAAGTCCCGCTATAACACAGGTGGTCATCAACCGAGGCCACCGGGTGCCGACCCTTGGCGAACCGACACGAACAGGAATAGTATTACTAGAAGTATTACTAATAGTACTAGGACGTAGAAAACAGAACACCTGTCCCAGCCAACTACCGGAATCTCGCTCTTGGTTCTGCAACGCCGTGGTAACATCAAGTCAATCAAGTGTGCGGTTTGAGGGAGTCGGCACTCCCCCATTTGGTTGTTTGTGTTGGCACTGACATGGGAAACAACACAAAGTATACTTTACAGTTAGTTCCAGTGACCTACGGAACTGAGAGCAATGGCGAAGAACTCAAAAGAATGCGCCCAGAAGCAGAAGGCCGCGGCAACGGCGCCAGTAGCTGTGAGCAGCGAAACTGAGGAGGAAGTTCCAGTGACGGAGCCACAGTTGGTCCCGGTAGTTGGAGGGACCACGGATGTGCTGCCGGCTGTGGAAGAGTCCAAGAGCGAGGAAGTTCGGAAGACGATGGAAGACCTGGCCAGGGCGAACAAGGCTACGGGTAGCGCGCGAGCGGCGTCCATGACCTGGGATGAATTGCGGTGGCAATATGATGGTCAAACCGTGGGACCAAACTGGGAACAATTACTACGACCCCCAATCGAAGGCGCTTATGTCGATGAAGACTACCCGCCGCGAGAGAAGTCCGATGCCGAGAAGCGAGCGGATGAAAAGGCGGAAGCTCGAGCTAAGCTACGTGTGGAACGGCGAAATCGAGCGGATAGTACTCCTGACAGCGAGGAAGAAGTAAAGGAATACCAAGAAGAACAACGTAAGCAAGCTGAGCGGCGGCGAATCAACAAAGCCAATCGTCCCCCAAAGGAGAAGCGTGTCGATCATGCCAAAGTGGCGCGTGCGGCCCATGATCGACGGATGATGGATACCACCCTGCCAAGCAGTTCGGGATGGGGACCTCTTTCAAGAGAACCACCGACGCCAAGAAGCGGAGGATGGGGGCCAATTTCAACTCCAGTGGACCTTCATTGGTGGTGACAGATGTCCAACCCCCTCGGAGCACCTGTATGGACAGAACCTTCCTAGTGAGTTGAGTGAAGAAGCGGGAGACATATGAGGACAAGCTACCGGCAATGCATAGGTGGCGAGTGGCGACGGAGTGCTATGGGGTGGATTCCTTCCACTTGCCGCAGCCTCCCGAAGGCTACATGCACCTATGTTTGGCGAGTGCCTGTGGATCAACTCAGTGAGGACGACTACCGCGATCGCATCATGGAAATCGTCGGGCAACCAGCGACCAAGTGGGCACCCACCAAGTCAGACATGTAAACATACTGTCAGGCGCTGAGTGTCGACCCCTCATGGAGACGTGACCAGTCGTCTGGTGTCATTCATGGAGCGGGTTGATGATGTCATCGACGAAAACGGCTTACGCCAACAACTCAAAGACTCAACCATGCTAAGAACGTTCGTGAAGGTGGTAGCAGCGCGTGTCACACCCCAGTTACCTACGCGACAGAGTGGAAGAGCAAATGAAGACCGTGCCGGCGAACGATCTGGTGGCCTTTGCGGATATCCTACGCGAACAGCTTGACCGAACGCATGATGCGGACATGGTCAATCAACCAAGAAACAGACACGGTTCGAAGCGTGGCCGTGAAGAAGACGACCAAGGGCGCCGCATTACGAAACATGCGAAGAAAGCCAACCAAGCTGTTCGAGATCAGCGGGAATTACGAGGAAATTACCCACGTCCACCAGGTGGATACATCAAGCCGGAACGAAGTGCAGCGGTGTGGTCCTCGTCGACGCAAAAGCGAACGGGGGGGCCACCAGCCACAAGTACGGACCGCAAGCGAACTCGCGCCCAAGACACGACGACCTCCATGGCCAAGCTGCGCGTGATGAAGCACGCCCTCGATTTGCACCTGGCCGGGATGACCGTGGCCTGCTGTGTTTTGTCTGTCAGCATCCAGGACACATGGCCCGGGAGTGTCCCAATAAAAAAGACGGGGATAGCGGCGATACAAGCTGGAAGAAGGGCAAGAACACCGTCAAGCGGTTTAAGGCGCGGGAACGCAAAGAGAATATGCAAGCCAACCGAATGAAGAAAACCCCATCGCCCAGCATGGAGGATGATGGACGTTGGGTGCGGCTGAACAGTGTGCTGGAAGTCCCATACTGCCCGGACACCGGCGTAGACCAAAACATTATGCCACAACCCATGGTGGATGAACTTCAAACGTTACAGCCACAACTTCAAGTTGTCAAGTTGGCTGCGCCATTTGTGGGAACAGCATGCAATCAGATGCCATTCGAAGCGAGCTCCTACGTGGACCTTACGCTAACAATGCAGACGGCCGCTGGACCAGTCAAGGTGCCAGGCAAGCGCCTCTGCTATGTGGTCAACGACGGAGATGAATTCCTCGTCTCGGATGACACCCTCAAGACCATTGGTATCGACATTGACCGCCTGCTGGAACAGGTGGCGCGCCTGCAAGTGGATGAGGACGGCGATGACCTGGAAGAAGTTGGTGGCGATTTCGTGGAATTGCCCTAACGATTTGATCGACGGCGCTGTCGATAACGGATTTCCAATGGAACATGTTAAGTACTGTACTTGTGGGATGTGCTCAGCAAGCATGAAATCTGGCGAATCAAGTTCGACGGGTCAGACCCACCGGCGAAGGTGAAGCCGTTGAAGGTGACCCCGAAGGATGGGTGTGTTCCTTACCGATGCAAAGGAAGGAAGCACAACCTCCTGGAGGAGAGGTTCCTCAAGTTGTTTGCGCAATAACTTCTCGATGCAGGCATGATCAAGAGCAACCAGCAAAGTGCATGGTGCAGCCCGGTGAACCCGGTTCTTAAACCAGATGGGCGCAAGTCATTGAAGTTGGCCGACAAATGGAGCGACGATGACGTGCTCAAGAACTATCGGCCAACCAACGACTACCGAGTTGTCAACTCGCTAACCGAGCCGATGGCGGGGACAATGCCATTCCAGGCTACCATCCTCCAGAACTTACGAGGTAAGAAAGCGATGGGCGTGTTCGACCTGCCCAAGTGCTTTTGGCAGTTCCCACTGCACCCAGACAGCTGGGACATGTTGTTGTTCATGCTGAATGCAAGGCCATGTGGACAGTGCCCTCTACGTACAATCAACGAACGAGGAATGCTACAAAGACCTGCTCTACAAGAACATGCTGATCTGGATCGACGACATCTTTGTGTACGCCGACACAGTGGAAGAGTACGTGGATGCCCTCGAGTCGTTCTTCGATCGAGTGGCCCAGGCGGGTTCAAGCTGAGTCCGGCCAAGACCAAGCTGTTCACGGACCAAGTCAAGTGGTGCGGACGCATCATCAGTGGTGACGGCGTCAAGCAAGACCCTGAACGCATAGAACATCTGTGTGCGATCCCCTACCCTACGAATGCGGGAGAATTGCAGCAGTTTGTG
>NW_009798346.1:274291-284885 GCF_000520075.1 Aphanomyces astaci | reverse complement strand
ATTGTGGTAACTCAAGTGGTGGCATTCGATGATGACAGCCCAGTCCAAGAACAACGTCACGAACTGCTCTTGTGTCATTCGGGGATGTTTGCGGGCGCCCAGAAGGCGTGGTCAGTCATCGAAAAGGAAGCCTACCCTATTGCGCGTGCGTGCGAGAAGCTCAATTACATGCTTATGCGACCTACGGGGTTCAAGATGTACTGTGACCACAAGAAGCTCATCCATGTCTTTGCCCCGGGCGAAGAATGGAAGGCGCACACATGCGGCAAACTCATGAGATGGGTTGCCATTATTGGCGGCTATCGTTATGAAATCATACACATCGACGGCATCCACAACCTTTGGGCGGATATGATGAGCCGTTGGGGTCAGCCGACACCAAGTCTAGCGACCAAGCGGGTCAAAATACGTCGGGGCCATGGCTGGTCAAAGAAAGTCAAAACACGCAAAGTTCCCCACCGGTACAACCGAAATTGCGGCCGCTGGACGAGGACTTTGTGTGGCCATGTGTGGTGGACATCCGTCCAGCATGGCGCAACCAAACCAAAGCGAGCTACTGTGGTGGACGGACTGTGGCAAGTGGACGAGCGGCTATGGATACCGAGTGCGGCGAATGACCTGATCCAACGGATCATGGTCGTTACCCACTGCGGCAGCGCCGGACACCGTGGATATGCAGCGCTGGTGGCTACTATCCGCCGCCTGTTCAATATCGACCACTTGGCCGACAGGGCCAGTGAATTCCTTCGTGGCTGCTTGTTGTGCCCTCATGTAAAAGGGGGAAGGGTGGTCCATCGACCGTATGCTCCGAGATGGCACGCGAAAGAGCGCAACGAAGGAATTCACTTCGACTACCTCTACATGGGCGAAGCGTTCAGCGGCGCCAAGTATTCAAAGACGACCTTACCCACTACTGCGAGCTCATTGCATGCGATGGACCCACGAGCCAATTATGTGTGAATGCCCTGGTGGACTGGACGAAGCGGTTCGGAATGCCACGAGTCTGGGTCAGTGACCATGGAACCCATTTCAAAACGTGGCCATGAAGGCGCTAGCCCACAAGTTCAAGGTCCATCATGACCTAACCTTGGCCTACTGCCCCTGGCGCAATGGAACGGTTGAGCGGATGAATCGCGACATCCTCCAAGTGATGCGGGTCATGCTGCGAGTGTACCAGCTAGCCGAACAAGAATGGGACCACCTATTGCCGGTGGTCCAAGCCAACCTCAACCAAACACCGGCAGCATCACTGGCGAGCAAATCACCGATGCAGCTGTTCACGGCTCTAAACCTGGCGACTCCCCTGGATGTCATCTTGGTGGGCATGAACAAGGAACTCCGAGAGAGCGACTGGACGGTCAAGGACATCCCCAAAAACTTGGACAAGCTGCGTGCTAGCCTGCAAGGCATGCACAAAGAAGTCCTAGACAAGAATGCGATGCGTGCGGCGAAAGCGACGAAAGCGACCGAGAAATACGAACAATGCAATGTCAGCGAGGGCGACTATGTGCTCTGGTTCCGCGTCGACGAACGTTATCACCCCAAGCTGCTCGTAACCTGGACGGGCCCCTACCGAGTCAAGGAAGTGGGCGAATTCTCCGTCGTTTTGGAGCACTTGGTGACTCGTGAACTGCGGGAAGCACACGCATCAAGAGTCAAGCTCTACGCCGAAGACAGCTTTGGAGTGACCGAAGAGATCCTCGAACACGTTTCCGAGCAAGGGACCATGCTGAAGGTCAAGTCCATCGCGGGACACAAGTTTGTTCCGGATGTGAAAGATTTCATGCTGGAAGTGCTTTGGGAAGGGTTTGAAGATATCGAGTCCTCATGGGAACCGCTGCAGAAGCTCATGCATGAATGCTCGACTGTGGTGAAGAACTACGTTGAAGGCGTGAAGACAGCGAGCGAAGGCGATGCGTTGCGCAAGGCAATGAAGCGAGCGAGGGCGAAGAATTAGCGAGGCCCAAGAGTGTCCTGCGGAACATGGCTTGGGATGTGTGTTGTGGTGGGCGACTTAATACAAGTCCCGCCATAACACAGGTGGTCATCAACCGAGGCCACCGGGTGCCGACCCTTGGCGAACCGACACGAACAGGAATAGTATTACTAGAAGTATTACTAATAGTACTAGGACGTAGAAAACAGAACACCTGTCCCAGCCAACTACCGGAATCTCGCTCTTGGTTCTGCAACGCCGTGGTAACATCAAGTCAATCAAGTGTGCGGTTTGCAGGGAGTCGGCACTCCCCCATTTGGTTGTTTGTGTTGGCACTGACATGGGAAACAACATACCTAGCGAGCCTGTAATAAAACTTTTTCCCAATCGAAATCATGGAGGAAGTGTTTGCGAGGCTAGTTGGGACTATGGAGCATCATCAGCAGATGATCCAACAACTGCTGGAATCCCAAACCCAAGCACACGAGCAAGTGTTGGCAAATCAACAAGAGCAACAGGAGAATCAACTGAAGGCGCAGCAGGACATGCAAGCAGCGCTACATCAATTTGTGTCTAGTAACGGCGATCAGGATAGAAGCCAACTACATGACACGGAACGGCGTGTTGAGGGACTCTCAATGCCAGTGTACCATGGGCATTTGAACGAGAGCATCGGTTTGTACATCCACTGAGTCCACCGAGTCAAGACGTTCTTTGTGGCGAAGAACTTGAAGTACGAAACCAACGAAGCGGTTGAAGCACGCTGTCTAGCGATGGTTGTGGCGAACCTCCAAGGGCAAGCAGCTGCGTGGTATCAAGAGCTAGCGTCGCAAGGCCATGGGTTTACGACACTCGCGGAGTTCGAACACGGTTTGCGTGAAGAGTTCGAACCGAGCGATCTGCAAGAGCGGCTACGTGACCGTCTGTTTGCGTTGCAGCAGAAGGGGTGCAAAGACTTAGTCGAGAACATCGAGAAGTTCCGTCGTGTTTGCACGGATGTGCAGGAGATGTCAGTGCTGGAGAAGGTGACGTTCTTTATTCGAGGGTTAAAATTGAAGACCCGCTGGGAAGTGAAGTACCGTCAAAGCAAGACCTTGTCTGAAGCGATCAAGGCGGCGTTTGAGTATGAACGTGCCCATTCTGTTTCAATCTCGTCGATGAAGCGTCCCGACAAGCCGAAGCGATGGAATCGGACGGACTATGGAAGCGACCAGCGCGAAGGACATGTATCGCGTTTGGAGTCGCAAGTGTCCACAGACATGGAAGTGGACAATGTCAAGATGCAAGCAGCAAGATTCGGTGTTACAACTCTCAGATTTTGGGGCATATCGCGACAGAATGTCGGAAACCCAAGAAGAAGATATCAGGGCAGGCACCACCCAGCCACCAGAACAACCTCGAAGTCCAGGAGCAAGTGTCGAACGATGATGTTGAGTGCATCTTGTTTGTAGGAAGTGAACGACGACAAGGGGACTGTGGGAACGGTTGTTCAAGTGGAACCCGAAGCTGGGAAGAAGTCACCAGAGTTGATGATTAAGCCGGGTGTAATAAGTGGCAATTATGTGAAGTTGTTGTTGGATTCTGGAGCGACGCATTCACTTTGTCAAGTTGGGTTGGGAACCAACGTCATTCGCAACATGTCAGTGCGCATTGCTGCGTATGACAACGAGTGGTCATCTATGACGAATACGCGAGAAGTGATGGAAACGATCAAGGTCGACTAGTTCTCATTCATGGTCACAGTAATGACAGAGTGGGACTTGAAAGGCAAGGACTTTGACGTCATCCTGGGTGTAGCTTGGTTTGCGAAGCACAATCCAGTTATCGATTGGCGCAAGCGTGAAATCACTTCAATCGAGGAAGAAGTCGAAGCCAATGCGATGTCGACGGAATCGACTGGATGGATAGTCGAGGTTTGTGAAGTCCAAGCACAAACACAGCAACGACCAGCCGAGATCGAGACTCTTCTCGATGAGTTCAAGGACGTCTTTCCGAAGGAACCACCGGATGAACTGCCACCGGAACTAGCGGTTCAGTTTGACGTCACGATGAAGCCAGATGCGAAGCCACAGCATCGTGCACCATTTCGACTGGCGAAAGTGGAGCAAGAGTCGTTGGACAAGTTTGTCAACAAGCTCAAAGCCAAAGGATGGGTTCAGTTGTCAACGAGTGATTGGGTGTCGAACATCCTTGGAGTACCAAAGAAGGATGAGAACGGTAAAATGCCATCTCGTCACGTGTGGTTGAAGACAGCAACCGCGAACACTCCAATTCGATGGGTGCTCGACTACCGGCATGTTAACTCCCAGTCTGAAATCCCCAAGATACCTCTACCCAACATTGAGGGCATCTTCAACAAGAAGCATGGATGCAAGATATTCTCGAAGCTTGATCTTGCATCGGGGTACCATCAAATGCTTGTGCTCCCACATGCTCGCAAGTACACGGCATTTCGAACGCACAAGAACTCTTGCAATGTTGCGTTGCGCCGATGGGCATGGCGGGTATGCCGGGGATATGGTCGCGACTGATGCGATCATTGGGGGACTTCCAAAACCTACACAAACAAATTTGTGTGGACTAAATATTGAGACATTTTTCAAATAAAAATTTGTGTCGAGTCGTTCACAATAAGATCAGACGATATTTTGGTCCCCGCAAAGCAATGGGTTTATGCCAAACCCGACACAATTAATCTCTAATAATTTGTACAATTTTTTGAAGTACAATTAAGACGATTGGACAAGCCCAATCAGAAGTAACTTCCGAAGCAGATCGACGAGTCGACTGCTCTACCAGTCCTTTCATTGATAATCTTACCATGTCCAAGTCCAGCAAGCGGCGCGGGAAGAATTGGTGCGTCGCGTCAGTAGATCTCATGCTGGACAAAGTCGAATCGATAATACCGATGGGCAAAAACGCATGGAGAAAGGTAGAAATTGAGTTCAACACAGCGGCAAGCGGCTTTCCGCATCGTGATGCGGAATCATTGAAGCGTAAATATCAACAGCTACGCAACAATCCGAAGCCAACAGGCGACCCGGAGTGCCCGATGGATGTTCGGAGAGCAAAGTGGATTGTCCGTGACATCGACAACAAAGCAGACGTTCTGGCACTCGAGGACGATTGTGAAGAGGACGACGAAGTTGGCAGGAATGGTATATGTATGATTTGTATTCACACGGTGGATTAAGATACTTGTGTAGACTTTGAAAGTAATATGTGGTACCCGAAAAGCCGAACTTTTCGGGTCCCACATATTCACTTTCAAAGTCTACACAAATCGAACTGCGTTGGCCAAACTTGGGATTTCGCTGAAGGCTAGCCGAGCATGTGATAGCACGGGGCAGTTGTCATACGTTGCGAAGAAAAGGTTGTCGATCGACAAGGTTATTGACAACGCAGCAGCAAGGCAACAATGGACTTTATGTCTATGATGGTTGCCATGGATAAGCGTGCAGCAAAACGTGAAGAACTGCGATTGGAGCGTGATGATGCTTGGCGTCGAGAACAGGTTGCACGTGAAACCAAATCAGAAGCCGACCGTCAAGAGCGCGAAGATCGTCGAGAGCAACTGCAGCTGATGATATTTTCAAATAGAGGACACTAACATACTTGATGTAAGAACGTCATTGCTAATCAATTACTTTGCTTATTTTGAAGTAAAGTACTGGAGGCAATAGAAATTTTATTCATGAATTAGGATTTTTATTACTTTTAGTACTGAATTAAGCGATTACGGCGAAAAAAGAAGAATCTCTATGAAGTAATATTACCACATTTAATTCATACTTGGTTGGACTATCAGTTTAATCTTTCACGTTGCTTACAACCCCCTATGAAATTGAAAATCGGCACAGCTAGGCTACACTTAGGAGTTATTTCAGAACTTAAATTGCACATTTTTTAAAATGAACTATACACCAAACACGTTCTTGATTTGACTTATACCGCAACGACGAACACGATAGTTGTAGAGTCGAAAGATGTTATCGAGCCGCATTCCACGCAACGTTGGGTTTTATGGAAGTGGCAGCAACAATTGGCGATACACCTTGGTCGCCGAGCCCATCCCCCACTCTGCTGCTTGTCGCAAGGACGTGATACAATCGCTCATCGTTTGTAGCGCTAGGCGGCACTCTGGGGGCTGCCGCTCAAGGTCTCCGTCCTTCAGGGGAGTGATAATTCTACCGGCACAACGCCCCCCCGACTGGAAAGGCCGAGTCGGATGCAATGCACATACCAGGACCAACCTTCGAGTCGTCGGACAAGATGTCCTGTAGACGTCGGCTCATCTCACCATCGTTCCACGACCCGGGACAGTTATGGCTCCCCCAAATCAACGTGCCGCCGAGTCCGTAGCACACGACACCAGTGACGAAAACACAATGCAGCCACCCTATAACATTTAATGAGTCAAGTTCGGACAGAAACATACCATTGTAGTGCGCATTTTGGAGGTCAGCATTCGAAGGTTCTTGTACTCGCAAGTTCTTTCCATCAACAAACGCGAAAACACCATGCACGAGGGGTTCCCGAGCATTCGACTTGGACGCCCAGTACGCTTGTTTGAATTTCGATGGCCAACGGATTGATGCGTCGGGGATGCTCTTTAACGTTCGCCACAAGGCGTCCTCGGCGCGCCCGAGTACTCGTGCAAACGTGCTTGGTGTCAGGCTGAACAATTCTTGCATGGTCTTGCCTTCCACAGCTGCAGTGTAGTAATGCTACAACATGGCGAGGACGGCGTGCTTTTTAGGAATTCGTGAGGGGCGTCCACTGCGACTGGGCCTCGATAATACAACGTACTCATGTTTGAAGTGAGCCAAGATGTGGTCAAAGGCGTCGGGTGTCACCGAGACCGTTGGTATGAACGACTCAGTATTTCTTGCTTGTTACCTCGTATACCAAGGAGAGTGTTCCTGGTCTTTGAGCAGGGAAATAGCCTTGATGCAGTTGCGCACTTTGAGTTGTCGTCGGACCCTCAGCGCTGTCATGAGCGTCGAAGTCGTTGCCACCGAGAAGCCACCAGAACTAAAGCGAGCTACATGAACGTGGAGGTTGTTGTTATTATGGCCATTGGACTTATTTCACCAATTAAGTTGTTGTAAATGTTATTTTCATCCAATAGAAATTGCCTAATTTTACTAATTGGGGAGGTTTTGGTGGCACTTTATCAATGGTTTCGACCAAACGAGCGAACATGACAATTAAAATACAGTTGTTATCCGGATTGAATTTACGATGGGCAAGTAATTTGTGTAGGTTTTGGGAGTCCTCCATTGTTCGACAAGTTTCCATTCGTTGTTGTCTACCTGGATGACATTTGTGTCTACTCGAAGACCATGGACTGAACATGTCGAACATGTGCGAGTTGTCCTGGAAGTTTGTGCAAGGAAAAGTTGTATGCGCGACTCAACAAGTGCGTGTTTGCAGTCGATAAAGTGAACTTCCTGGGGCACACCATCTCTGGTGATGGATTGCAAGTCGATTCGAGCAAAGTTCGAGCGATCGAAGAGTTGGCAGCGCCTACTAATCACAAGGAGCTCTTAAGTTTCCTTGGTATGGAGGGGTACTACCGCAAATCATTGCGACTATATCCAAATTGATACTACCGATCAGCGAGCTCGCGAAGGACAAGGTTCCATGGGAATGGATGGACCGACACAACAAAACGTTTTTGGTCCTCAAGGCTGCGTTGCAACAAACTCCAGTGTTGCAGTTACCGGACTTTGACCAGCCATTTATGATCACAATGGACGCCTCGGTTTATTGTTGTGGAGCGGTGTTATCGTAACTGAATGTGAACGAAGAAGACCGACCGGTTGCATTTTTGTCGAAGAAGCTAAGTGACACCGAGTGCAATTGGCCATCGCATGAGAAAGAATTGTATGCAATCAAGTTGGGACTAGCCAAGTGGAGACACTACGTCTATGAGTCACACTTTAATGTCTTCACGGACAACGCGACTTGCCAGTAGTTATTGAAGACTCCAGTTTTAACAGCTAAGTTAACACGCTGGTTGGATTTCTTCAGCAGTTTTGACTTCACGTTGCACCATCGTCCTGGCAAAACAAACGTTGTTGCGGATATATTGTCGCGTCCACCACGCAATATCATGCAAGCGAGTACTTGCGCTGTGCAGTGTGACACTACGTGTTACGACCGTTATCGTTGTGTTACCCGAATGGAGCGATCGAGTGCGTGACATCAAGTGCTTGAACATTCGTCCACCACGCAATATCATGCAAGCGAGTACTTGCGCTGTGCAGTGTGACACTACGTGTTACGACCGTTATCGTTGTGTTACCCGAATGGAGCGATCGAGTGCGTGACATCAAGTGCTTGAACATTCGTCCACCACGCAATATCATGCAAGCGAGTACTTGCGCTGTGCAGTGTGACACTACGTGTTACGACCGTTATCGTTGTGTTACCCGAATGGAGCGATCGAGTGCGTGACATCAAGTGCTTGAACATTCGCACTTTGGAATTGATGATGAACCTGCCTTCTCGGGGGAATGAGGTGGATGTGTCGAATGTCGAAGTCGAAGTTCCGCATCAACTCGTCATCAACCACGCAGAGAAATTTTCGTATTCATGGATCAAGATGGAAGACAACTTGAAGCAACGTTTTGTGCGAGCATACGCCAAGACGAAGGAGTTTAAGAACGAAGACAGGTGGACTCTTCTTCGTGAAGTCGATGGATCAAGTGTGGAAGTTGTGCGTTCCAAACGACGACTATATCAAGGGCGAGATCATTTCGCAGAGTCATGACACAAGCACCACGGCTCATCTCGGCGTACGGCGAACGCAATTGCACAATGAACAATGGTATTATTGGAGCGGTCTTGAAGCAGACGTCAAACTCTATTTTGCGGCGTGTGAAACTTGTGCGCGATACAAGTCAAGCAGCCAAGGCGAATGAAGAATGATTCCGATCGCCTGAGGAACGTTGGCACACAGTTTCGATGGACTGGATTACTGGTTTACCGGTCTCGAACGGAAAGGATGCAATCATGACGTGCGTTGACAAAACGTCAAAGCGTCCTACATACTGTGCGACAACGTCAAACGTCGATGCTCTCCAAGCAGCGAAGGAGTTCTTCGATGCAGTCGTGCGATACCATGGTTTACCAGCAGTTGTCATCATTCCAAGTTCACGAGTGAATTTTGGCAAGCGTTAATCATTGCATGACGACGGGGGGTCGAGCGCAAAGTGATGGAGCCACCGAACGACAACATCGGACCATCGAAGATGCTTTGAGATGTCAAGTCTCATACTTGGGTCACGACTGGTCAGAACATCTTGGAAAATCAAGGCCTAGTTCAGACGTCAACGGGGTTAATACCATTTGAAGTGGATACGGGAAGAATGTTACGCAACCCAGCTCTGAACGCGATCGAGGCACTAAACGAGTATGTAAAGAACTTTGCGGAACACTGCAAGGAACGCATGACACGTGACAACCTCCAGAAAGCACAAGCTCGACAGTAGAACTACTACGACAAGAAGCGATCGTTGGTAGAGTTTAAGGAAGGCGATTATGTGATGCTGGTGCCACGAAACATACCGTTGAAGCACGCTCAAGTCAAAAACAAGAATGAAAAGGCGAAGCTCGTGCCTCGATTCATTGGGTCGTTCAAGATACAAGGAGTTGTGAACGCCAATGCGATGCGGTTGAAGTTGCCATGAAGCATGAGCAGGCTTCATGATGTCTTAAATGTGGATCGCTTGAAGCATCATGTTCAAAACCCAGAACGATTTCAAGGAAGACAACTCCTATCATTCACCACGACGCGGGAAATAAACTGCACATCGTTGAAGCGCTGTTGAAGCAAAGAGAGTTCAATCGGAAGAAAGAGTACTTGGTCCAGTGGCATGGTTTGCCCGAGCACGAAGCAACTTGGGAGCTTGAGCGCAGCATCAAGGACGCCATTTCAAACGATTACTGAAGACCTGCGTACAAGAATCCAAGCTGCCGACCAAGAATACAGCTTAACACATCGTTAACAAAACGAGGGCAAGGCTGTCGAATAAGCTAAAGATTGGCGCACCATTGACAGCAAAGGCCGTTGAAGAAGTCGTAGAAAAAAACACTTACTTGATGTAGTTTATTTAGTATAGTATACATTTTCGTAGTAAGTAGTTGAACGACAAACTAATCACTTGCTACCGTTACAGTCAATGTCAAGACAGACAGCAGCAACGAGTGGTGCCTGTACAAAAAATACACCCGATTAGCTGCAATATATTGAAAAATAACACTAAAATGAATGTGAATCACGGGTCATTGAGTCCTCTTTTCTTTGTATCGCCCGTCTTGTTCTTCCGAGTTGCGTCGTCCGTAGGCTACTTGAACTACTCGGAGTAGTACTCAAGTGTAAGACACCAATGTGTCTTGCACACTCGGAGTAGTTCAAGTAGCGTTTGACTGATCACCTCAAGACACATTGGTGTCTTACACTTGACGTGATCAGTCAAACTTTGTAGCCGACGCCTGTTCATACACCTTACAAATGGACGCCAAAAATCACTACCAATTCGCATGTCGAGCTGCCTTGTACTGTAGCCATAGTTGGTGCCATTATATTACAGCTGTTCGGCTAAAGAATACCAAGAGTTTCAGTCGATTCACAGCAAAAGTTGAAATTCG
>NW_009798346.1:235039-250891 GCF_000520075.1 Aphanomyces astaci | reverse complement strand
CAAACTACTACTTCAAGTACGTATAACAGGGAGAACATGTGCTATTAATAGTGGACGATCACGTATGCTGGGATACTACTATTCCGGAAAACGAGGTGGAAAAATATCCGGATGTGACCCCAGTACCAGTCAAAGTTCAAAAGGTCACACGATCAAACCACAAGGATGGCGCTATTCCGAGCGGCGCAGAAGCACATGGACATCATGAACACAGATCTGGTGGTCAGCGACGATGGAGATGACGACTCGTCTGGTGTGTCTGGAGACGAAGGGGAGGACAGTGATGAGGACGCCGTACATCAGCGACGACGACGCGCCGCGTCGGACTCCGACGACGATGGCGACCGACCGCGGAAGGAAGTCGATGCCGACGATGACAGCGATGATGCAGAAGCAGAGGTCGACGAGGAAGAGGAGCGCGCGGCGTTCTTGGACGACTTTGTCCCGACCACGTTGGAAGGACGGAATGCGTTCCGGTGCAAGGTGTGTCCCCAAGTCAAGTTGTTCAACGAACAAGACATTTTGAACCACGTCCAATCCAAGGTTCTCCTAGTACTAGTACTCGCGTCATGCTCATGCCTTGCGACGTAGAAACACAAGCGGGCATGCATTACCCCCGAAGAAATCGCGCGCTTGAAGGCGCGCAACCAGCGAAAGTCCGCCAAGCGCCGGCTCAAGCATCAAACGGCTCTGGATGCCAAGAAGGCCCTTGCGAACAAAGCCAAGGACAACAGCTCGTCCAACAACGAGAACAAGACGCACAAGACATCTGCGAAGCGAACCAAGCCCACCGCCGACGCCCCCGCATCGACGGAAGAGCGCGTCCCAAAGAAAGCGAAGAAGAGTAGTGCTAAGGCATAATCACACTACACTTGACGTCGATCTCGTCCGTCTTGACCGCATCATGGTTGGGGTAGCGTTCGGCGGGAAAGTCTGGGAACGATAGCGTCGACGCGGGATGGACAATGCTCACGAGCCACTCGAGGGCGTCCACCAAGCGCGGCCCCGGGCGGTTGAACATGTGGTTCCCGTTCACGACATACAGCGGTTTCCCTCGCAGGGGTGTCCACCATGGCTGCATGAGCATCGCCACCGTCTCCTTCTTGCTCGTGTTCAAGTCCATGCCACATGGAGCCACGATGATCACGTCCGGATCCATCGCCACAAACTCGGCCGGCGAGATCGTCCGAGATGGCCACCCGCCTAAAAAATGGCAGTTACAAAGCAGTATCCGGATATTGTCGTTATCCGGACAAAAACTGTATCCGGATAATAGTGCAAAATCACATCATGGTGAGAGAGACGGCAGGTACCTTTGCCGGGGCCGCGGGTGTTGTTCAAGGGATGCGCGGCTCCAGCCATCTCGATCATCTGGGGCGTCCAGTGACCGCCGCAAAAGATGGGATCGGTCCATTCGCAGAATCCAATCTTGAGTCGGGGAGGTGATGAACGAACGACGACGTGGGCAAGGATGACATCCACGCGCGCCTGCAGCTCCGTAACAAGTTCGTGGCCGACATCCGGCGCTCCGAGGGCATCTGCGAGACGATGGATGTCCTGGAATACATCGTAGAACGAGCTTGGGTTCGTGTCGAGGATGCGCGGACACGGGTCGGCGTCCGTGAGTAAGGCGACCACCATCGCATAGTCGACCGTGCACACTTGGCACAGCGATTGTGTGACCACGAGATCTGGACGCAGTGATAGCAACATTTCTGTGTCCACCGTGTAGAGAGAGACGCCGGCGGCGAGTTCATCCCGAACCTGGCGATCGATCTCAGCGCACGACAGCGCGCCGTTGATGCGCGACGACGTGAGTACTGGAAGTGCGGCATACTCCTCCGGCCAATCGCACTCGTGGGACCGACCCACGAGGACTGCGACGGGTTCGTCATGCCTGGCATTGAGTTTCACGAGAAGGAAGTGTAGCAGCTCCGTCGCCGACGGCAACAGCGACACCACGCGGAGGACCGCCATCGAAATTGAAAATGGGAATTCGTCAACAACACAATACGATAATATGATTGGCCGATTTCCATTGCAATCAACCAATCAACGCCTTGAACTGGACCCTTCGTAAATGTATTTTCTTGACGCAATAAGCGTCGATATTAGTATTTTGAACGCGTATATATGAGGGCGTATCGTTCTTTAATTATATTATTTCCATTCAATAAAGTATCACAGAATGTAAGTAACTCGTGCAAAGGATTGCATTTCTGGTCAAGCAACGTACATGGTGCTGATCAAGCGGGGCAGCATGTTCAAGCAGGGCTCTGGCGATGGACTCTTCCAGCGCAGGAATTGGAAGAAGCGGTACTTTGAGCTGACACAGGAAGACTTGCGCTACTTCCAACACGAGCACGGACCGATGAAGGGATGCCTCGACCTATCGAGTTGTACCAAGGACTCGCTCGAGATGGTTCCGACCAAGATGTCCAAGGACCCGCCGACAACATGGTGCTTGGCGATCACAACACCGTCACGTCGGTTCTTCATGTCAATGGCAAGCGAAACGGAGATGCACGCGTGGGCGTTTGCGTTCTTGGAAGCGTTCAAGATGAACGAAGACGGCGGGAGGAAGACGTACACCGCGGAAGGCCAGTTGCGCGGGTTTGTAAAGGAGCAAAAGGTCAAGAAGCAAAGCAATCTCTCAAAGCTCAAGATGACACCTAGGAACCATAAAACATGACACAGACACACATAGATCATCGTTCGTATTCAATAAGCTTTCTTGAAGCCCAACTAACATGGGAGTCATCTTCACAGAACGATGGTGTATGGATCGTCCATGATGGGATAATGGTTGCAGTCTTGCCGGCCTTGGCTGAATGACGTGGCAGCAGCGCCGCCTTCCATGAGCAAGTCGTCCATGTGATCGTAGTACAGCATGCTGTTGGCGTCATCTGGGTGTGGACTGCTGCAGAGGCGGTCAATGGTCGCATCCAGAGAGATAAGCATGGTGTCGAGCATCTTGCGGCGACTTGGTAATTGGTCATGTGATCACGACACAACGACGATTTAAAAAAATATGATCCAAATTTAAAAAAATAAATAAAACAAAATCGCCCAATCACACGCTGCAAACGCATTCCAGGTCACTTTGAAAGGATCAACATTCACAAGTAGGATCATCTGTCGACAAGTACTATTACTAGTAGTACTACTACTACTGTAATGCACCAGTTTGTATCCTTCACAATCCCAACTCTGTAGGTATTACTAGTAATACTAAGTGATTGGACAGTACTACTAAACAACTGTACAGTACTGTATCTCGAGTACACTCGACATACTACAGTACTGGAGTACAGTACCAGCCAGTACTTTACGCAACAAACCAAATCGCGACCGACAAGAAAGGTCGGGATCTAAACGCCAGACCCATCCATCACTAGCACCTTCCAGTTAGTCCACTACTAGTAGTACTACTAGTACAGAGCATAGTATGCAACGATTCCGTATTAACGTTTTGTACAGGTGCACGTCCAGCTGGCTAAATTCAAGACTCGAGGTTATATTATTTACTGTTAACGCATATTAAATGTAGTTACTAGTACTCTTTAGTAAATAAGTTAACTGAAAATCCCCCGATTTCATGCGTTTTATCCTTATAGGGGTAGGTTAAAGGTCCATTTTCATCATCAAAATATAGTTCAATGGCCCTCGCCATTCGCCCATGCAAAATACCGCTTGGTTAACTGTCTATTTCTTAACCAATTCTGCACCAAATTTGAATCTGAGACGTAGAATTTAAGATCTGTCGATTCTACGTCTCATTTGCTGAGGTTATGACTAATATAAACGAAATAGAAGTCAGAAAATTATGTGAAAAGTTGGTAGTTTATAGATGACGTGCACCAACGATCATATTGTCAAGTCGATTCGAAATTGGAGTGGGTGCTCAATCGAATGAGCAGAATCACCAATTGGCACACAATCGATCGACCAATCAAAATCCAGATCAAGAATCAAATAGCCAATCAAATCCACGCTTCGACCAATTCAACATCAAAATCGTGTGAGACTGAAATTAGTGTGAAACAAGACGGCGTCGGTACAAACAATCGATCGATCGATTTGGCAAAAATCAGCACAAATGGCCAAATGTTGGGGAAAAGGAAGACAATAATTCTACCAAAAATCGAAGACTAACGTTATTACGACAATCTAACGTCCACTGTGCAAACTCGTCGTCATAGAGTCTACCGAAAAACTACCACAAATACCTCAGTATTTTGAATCTAACATTTACTCAGACCAGCAATTTTAGCCAATCTGACGAACCCTCAGATGTGCAAAGACCAAATGTTGGTCTTTGCAGATTTCAAGGTGCCTTAGAATCACAGCCAACCACCTCATGCATGACAAATATGGGAAGAGCAAATAAAACCCAACGAAACGGCTCTCTTGAATGTAAAATCTAACAGTATATATTGTGAATTCGCCATAAACTTCCAAAATTTGTCTAATCAATATTGAATCACTCTGGAGTTCGGATTGGTTGAATATACTTGTCCCTTCTGTAAAAGCCAATCAAATCCACTCAAAATTGGATTAGCCAATAGCGTCGATTCGTGATTCGATTCGGCGATTCGATGGGGTCTGGAAATCTGTACCGAATCCACAATATATATATATTTACAGTGTGAGGGGGCTGGCTTGAATACACACATGTCTAAAATGGTAGTCTGAGGTACAGTATTTTTCAAAGCCTCGCAGTTGTGGTGGTGTTTGTTCTAGAGTTCATTAACATGTAATAGTAAGTAGTACTAGTATGCAATATTCATAAATACTAACGATGAATACTATAGTCGGGTGGTTACTGTACTACTATTACGAATCGTACGTCGTACTACAGTGTACTGTATACTACAGTATACGTACTTGCTTTTTCTTCTGTACCAGTACTTGGTACAGAGAACCGAGTAGGAACTCGCGCACAGTGGTATTTTGAAATATATGGGGAATTGTATGCGAATGTGCAAGTTGTGATACGAATTATAATTTTGCAATCAGATCAATCTGATTAATTTTATTATATCCAATCATACAATTTACAAACTTTTTATAAGCATACTATTGGTTAAAATATAAAATATGAAAAAAATACTATTGGTTGACATCGGAATTTATGAATGCTCCATGGAAAAAAAATAGTGTCGATACCACTGTGCGCGAGTTCCTACTGGGTTCTCTGTACTAATAGTACTACTATTCACAACCTAGTACTACAACGACTGGGTAGTATTTCTTTTCCTACTTGCATGGGTATGATTAACAACTACTACAAACTAGTACACCAACCAACTTTATCGCATGGGAGGGGGGGGGCCTTGGCTTTGGGTGCTGTGGAGACTCGGAAACGAACTCAAGTTGGACTTGGAGCTGGACGGCCGTTGATGTTCCCATACAAAATGGGACCCCGTGAAGTCACTCGCTACCAACGTCGTGGTACTTCGCCCCGATGTCATATATCCTATGATATCACCAGTAGGACCTTGGGACGTCAGCAGTTTCAAGTTGAGTCGGTTCGGGGGTAGCTGTTGATTTGGGGTAGTACTACTCGAGTAGTGGTCGTCCAGAGGTGGTGCCGGTCCTCCCCCTCCCCGGATCACGGTGTTGATTACACGGTCTCGGAAACGTTGCGCATAATACTTGGGATCGACGCATGAGATGCCGAGCCGGTCGAGGCATTGCAGATAGACACGGACCCAGTGCTCCATCTGTTTACGAACACTCCACGGCGTCAAAATGTCAATGATACCCATGTACACGACACATTCGTTGTGGTGGTTTGCCAGAGGGGGAGGAGGTCCCCCCACGGGCGACGACTGCAAGTGCTGCTGCTGGTTGGAGGCGGCGGCTTTGGTCGATGTGATGGGGTGGTACACAACCCCAGTGGAGGCCGACGAGGGGTTGGGGGTCGTCGTCGTCGTCGTCGTCGTCGTCGGCGAGTACACGTGGGAGTTTGTATAGGTTGGGAGGGGGGGGGGTGGCTTCTTTTTCTGTAGCCCCAATAGAGTCAAGTCGTATGGATCATGCGACGGTGGAGCAGTGTCTTGAACAAGATGGGGCGAAGATAGGGACGATAAACATGGGGATGAAGTCGAAGAAGGGGGGGGGATGGGGGTGGTGTGCAGCCCCACAATGAGCGAGTAATCGATCGAGTTGATCGATCGTAAATACTCAGAGTCGGTCGCTAGTTGGTCCGCGATCGCGTCGGCCAAGTCCTCATGGAGCGAGATTTGGCGCGCGCCCCAGTTCAAGTCCTTGCCGCAACTAATGATAGATTAATAGTTGAAATGGGCCAGATATGGGAAATATACATGTCCTGGACGTGGCCTTGCTTTCGACTGGGGTTCATCGCACACACTTCTTGGGTCATCCCCACCACAAACTCCTTTCCGCAGTACTTGCACACCTTTCGCACGCCCAATACATGGGGGTTCTCGTATCTAAACCAATACAATACAGTATTCACGTCATTGGGTATTGTTGCACCATACTATGCACATATTGTTTGAATACCAGTGAAGGATCATCATCAGCATCATACATTATATATATTCTATTCAATAAACGTATTATATGTATCGTTCTTCGAAATATATATATATTCTATTCAAGAAACGTATTCGTACAGGCATGTTGATTCCTGTAATACATGGCAAGAAATATATAAATAAATCCCCATCATTATCATCATCTAGCAATGATAATACAACCCACACACTCGTCAATACGAGCATATCTATATATATGTACACCGCTCCAAAAAATTTTTTTACACAAGACAAATCCATATATTATCACAAACATTAACAACCCTTCCACCCATACATAAATATATATATATGTACACACATGTCCACCCAATCCATTTATAACATACACATATTATAACAATATAACCAATATCATCCACCTATAATATCAACATATAAAGTATATATATATCAACATATAAAGTATATATATATATAATACACGCCCACTCCATAACAACCATGAACAACAATGCACAATCCATACACACGCTTACATTTGCCCATACATCCCCTGTTCTTCAAACCCACACACATTAGACCATAATCCACATCATTATATCAATATATATATATATATATATATATATATCCATACCGGCCCACCCACGACCCCTTCAAGTCGTAAAACTCGTCCACGACGACACTTGGATTTTGCAATATATTGGCCAGTACAATAAACCGAATCGTTTGGTCGTACACGACCAGCTCGTAGCATCCGACGTATCTCGACAGGAATGAATTGGGGTACATCTGGAGGTGGGCGATGTACGACGGCAGGATCTGCATCAGGTACCCCTGCTCGGCCTCTGTGCACGTCTTGACGATGAACTTTTGGTCGCCAGTGTAGTACAAGAACGCGCCGCTTTTGCCCTCACTGAACCGCTCCTGCGTGTGTACGCGCATACTGAGGCCAAGTGCATCCGCCGTGATGCCAGAGAGGGATCGCACGACCGCGAAAGAAGCGGCTTCGAACTCATGGAAGAGAGCTTTGTGGGACTCATGGCGACCTACGAGCTCAAGGGATCGAACGGCGTACGCTGATGGACCTTCGGGGATCCACTCCACGGCCGACGAGATCGACTCGCAAATGCCCATGCTATGATATATGTTAATATGTAACGAGGATAGATATGGATTGGTGGATTATATATATATATATATATATTGTTCACTCGATTCAAGACACTGTGAAGCCTATTGTAGAAAATCGACAAACATCATGGAAAATAGACTCGACCTTCTTCTTTGATCCCCCCATCGGGTGAAACTACATGGGTAGATAGATACATAACTACTAGTACTACTAATCGATATGGATAGGATACTAATATATATATATATATAAAAGACGACGACACTATATATGTTCATTCTATTTAGTATCTTGTCGTGGGTTTAGTATTCAAACCTGGAGCGATATATGGAGCCAAAAGCTATCGACCCTATCAATAATAAATACAAGAAGTATACATCGACAGACGAATCGAGCCAATCACAGTGGACGAAATATAATTATCATCACCAAACGTCGTGGGTAACTCGCTTTAGTGATATATATATATATATATATATATCCAACAACCAACCCCATACATATTCCATTAAAAGAAAAGACTGATTCTAAAACACTCGATAGAGATTGGTAGTCTATGATTCGTCAGCTACAAACACGTCCAAATATTTATTGCTAAAAAAGTCGAAATAATATCCAATGTTTTGGGAAAAACGACAACATTCTACAAAAACGACCAAAAAATCGAAAGATTTTCATTTCTTCTTTTTTCCGCTAGTCCATACATCGTCGTCTTACCGGGCAAAGTACAGCACGTCGCGGCGCAGCACCCAGTGCACGCCTTGGACGTTCATGAGGTCGTCGTACGAGCCCTGCCGCCACATGGCGTACACCGCGGGCAGCTTCATCAGGTACGTGTACAGGACGAACACGACCGTGCCCTTGATGGAGAGACCGAGCATCCAGAACTCGTAGAACACTTGCGTCTTCCGCCGAGAGGAAGGGATTGAGTGGTCGTCGAGGGGAAGCCAAAACAAGATGGCGATGGACCCGACTCCCATGACGATCCAATACAGTGCCGACATGCCAATGTACACGCGCATGTGGCGAAGACTCAAGATGCGCGCGGCGGACGTCGTGATGTCGTCGTACCCGTCTTGGATGCGGTTCCGCGCCACGATGAACAGCATGAACCCTTTGCCGTAGAGAAACGCCAGGGGCGCCACAAAGTAGCTACAATCAACAACGAATAGAGTTGGAATATGCACGGGCCAGGCTGGATGGGGGGGAGAAAGTACGTACATGTGCAGCCACACGGACGCGTTGTCGTCGTTGGACTGGAACCAGCACACGCCGAGCTCGGCAAACCCAATCGCGCGCGAATTCAACGAAAACAAGTACGCGCCGAGCAGGGACACGGAAAGGACGAACACATGGTACAACGACGGCCGCGTGAACGTGAACGGGTTGCGCGTCGTCGAGTACAGGTCCAGGATCATGGTGAAGAGGTAGATCTCTTGGCCTAGCACAAAGAACTAAAACGGGGGAGGACGCATGAGGTGTCACGGACATGATGATGGTGATGGTGTATACAGTACATAATACCTGGGTAAGAGCGGCAACAGACACGTCGCAGTCGACGTTCTCGGCCAGAGGACCCTTGTACCCCGTCTGGGCGAACATTGTGATGTGCATGCCCATGGCGAAGATGGCGATGGACACGACCAATGCATTTGAACCCTTGCGCAGCGGAAGGAACATGATGTAACTAAGCACGACAACCGCGCACCCGAGGATCGAGAGCACCGTGAAGATGAAGCGCAGTGCCGCCACGTTGCTGCTAGGCGATGCATACCCTGCACCTAAGCTTGTGTTTGTGATGGACGTATTAGACGATGCCGCCGCCGCCACCGTCACGATGATCTCGGCCGCTGCGTCGAGCATGGTGGATGCTGCTGTGTTGGTTCCTCTTTCTTGCGCTGTGAACGCAAAATTGCCGACAGGCGGCGGAGTTCGGATACGATATCCGGATCGACTGGCTCCAACCTCGAATGGGAATTTGTATATATAACGATCATAGCAGTAATCAGCCGTGCACTGGACGCTAACATCCAAGTGAACGATCCTTCCAGCGAGAGAGAGGCAAGAAGTTGCCGCCGCCGGTCCAAAAGTCCGAGGACTGGGATCGAAAGCAAGATGGGATCTATTCCTTACATGAAGAGCTAGGTAGGTAGGTAGGTAGGTATGTACATACACTTAAAGAGCCACGTGCATTCGATTTACTACATACTGTAACACGTACGAACGACTGGTTGAATCGCTCATCTTCATATTCCAAGTAACTTACATGACAAAGCCGGGGATGTGGGCAGTGTGCCAAGAGCGACAAAGGTATATATATATAATATATATATACAATATGCAGTGAAAGCAGCACAGGATGATGACTAGGAAGAGGTTCCGTGGTTATACCGGTAGATGCAACAGAAGGTGGACGAGATCTCGGCCCAAAGGGGGTGTTTGATAGTACGAAGTTACTATCCCTTGTGAGCAACATTGAAGCCCGTCCATATGTACCTGGTAGCTAGCTACTGTAGCTGTACAAGGCCTTCTTCAATTTTAGCTTGGAGACTCACTACTTGAGATGACATTTCAAATCTGTGAAAGTTGTTCAGTTCGTCTGTTGCATACGTGATGTGGAACACTCTGGCCAATCCAATCGCTTGAATTCGACGTATTTCGAACCAATCAAACGGACACATACCATTGTTTCGGATAATATCCGGATAGGATGCGTTGACTTGTAAATGGAATTCGCAAGGTGAGCCACCTTGCTACTTTTTAATATCCAATCAAAGTCCATCACACCTTGCTTCTTACACACGATTGGCTATAAAACTGACAGAAGAGGTTACAATTTTGAACTTTGTGTGATGCTGCTCCAAAGAATTGTGCACTAATGAGTGCACTCCGACTATGTCCAATGTGATTCTCCCCTTACAGCTAACATTATGTTGTGCGCTCGGTTGGGTCGCAATGTCGTGGTGGCTCTGGTGGGCCAACGCGGTGGCGCAAGAGGTCTTGGTAGGCACCATCGCAAACGCAAAGTGCTAAAGCCGCCACTTCAGCACTTGCGATGGGTGCCACCAAGACGTCTTGCGCCACCGCCCGCGCAACCACGTGATCACACCGGCAAGGTGGTGTACGGCACCAACACGGGCTGGATGGTGGAATGTGGGATGACCAATTTCATTGGGTTAGTAGGCAAGTGGTGAAACGAGACCTGTTAGAATTGACCTAGTCCTGAATACCACATCACATGATCTTGCTCTCATACACAGCCTACAATTATCTCAAGACTCCTTGCATCAACCGCCATCACAGGAGTAACGTTAGAATATATCGCAACAGGGTGTGATGAATCTACCCAGAGATTTTCGTGATTTCACGCCATCTGATTGGACAAAATTCGACAATTTTGAATTACCTGCCTTGCGAATTCCAAAAACAGACAGACACATGAAAAATAAATATCATCAATACAAACTTCAAGATATATTTAATATTGAAACTATACAATTTCAGAATTATTATTTATGGAATTCGCAAGGTGGTTCCCATACAAAATTGCCTATTTCACGTTGCTTGTTCTGGTTAATGACTTTTCAATAAAGTTGGTAGATATCCTTCATGGGTTTGCGCAGCTCGGCGTCCGTGCGGTAGGGCACGGTGCCGTCGGCGGCCGGGTACCCCACGGGCATGAGGAGATACACCTTTTCGTTGGCGGGGCGGCCAAGGATCGTGCGGATCTTACTCTCGGCACCCATGGGAGTGCTGGTGAGGGTGGCGAGGTTGGCGTTGTGCAGTGCCGTGATAAGCAGTCCGGATGCGATGCCGCAGCTTTGCTCGGGGTAGTACACTTCCTTGCGAGTCCCATCCGGCTCGATGTCGTGACTGCGCTTCATCACGACGATGATGTACGGCGCCTCGGTCAGGTACGGCTTGATGTACGCGTCGGGCAAGGCGGACACGAGTATGTTGCACTCGCCCACCCACACCTTGTTCATGCGGCGCTGGTAGTTGACCTCTTCTTCGATCTCCACGGCCTGGCGGATCTGCTCCTTCAACGCTGCCGTCTTGACCACACAAAAGTACCACGGCTGCGTGTGCGCACCCGACGGTGCCGTGCCTGCGGCTTCAATGCAGTTCTCGATGATGTCGAGCGGCACGTCTTCGTTCGAGTAGAACCGCAGCGACCGGCGCATGGTGAGAAACTCGGCAAACGCCTTGGACCGTTCGCGAGCATCCTCGTGCGAAATGCGCTCGAAGTGGTAGTCCACATGGGCGTGGTCGTGGTCGGATGCATTAGCCTTGCTCGTTACCACCGCCTTCCCCTGCGACGACAGGAACGGGATCAAGTCCTTGCGCACCGTCTTGGCCGGGCGAAGGTACGTGGACGCCAGCGCACCGAGGGACGCGCCGGCGACGGCACTGGCCACCACGGCACCGATGGAGAAGCTAGACGACGAGGAAGACGAACTTGACATCGACGACGCTAATGTTAATGTGTTCCTTGCTTGACGAAAGAACCAGATGCAATATCACATGCTGTAGGGAGGGGTTATCCGGATGATTGGTAGAGCTTCACCACAAATCTCACAATTGCTTGGTACTATAGTAAGGTACTAAGTACTACTAGTAGTACAGAATCGTAGTCATCATACAGTAAGCTGTCTTATTCTTCAAAGGAGTCCAACAGATTGCCTCCGTGCCGACTGATGATCTTGAGCCGGCCGCCATGACGATGATGCTACCGGATTGAAAAGTAGAAGGTCAATTCCCTGTGAGGGGCTCCGTCCAACTGTAGCAAACTCTAGTTCTTACTTCAATATTATATCAAAGTTAAATGCAGGGTAAACCAAAACATCATCATGCCGCCGGTTAGTGATATCTAGTGCAACTTACTCGTAACCCCGGGAATATGTAACCACGCAGGAGTCCGAGGTTACAGGGCTACATTACACTGTACTCGTTCACGTGAAGTGAAATGATCAACAGGGATAAGAATCGGACTAGCCACTCAAAATGCGATAGAATTCGCGATAAACATGGAAAAGGTCAAGAATGCACGTCATTTTTCACTGTATAAGCAAATAGTCTTGCTTAAACACGATATCACAAAATGCTTGAATTACCTTTTTGTACCAAATATACCTCTATAAATCCATCCGGATAAAAATAGTTCTGACACGGTCGCAAAGTACTAGTAGTACTACTATTACGTAGTACTTCGTAGTACGTACGCCAGAGAATTCTTAATCACAGTCCTTGACGTTTCGATCGACTTCCATCCGAATACTAAACCGACAATCAAGTACTACAATTAATAGTACTACTGTAGTACTGTAGTATTTCGGTCCATGTCAAACCGAATCGAAACATAGAGTTTCGTGCATTATAGCAACCAAACCATGATGATAAAAACTCTACACCGGTTTATGAGTATACTTATATGAGCATGTAGGGGGTTCACGGCCACAAGTATGGATGGACCTCGTATTCGCAACTTACTCGAACTTCTTGTAGAAATCAGTCGATTATTTCATATAACCGATCATTCTGTCCGATTAGTGAAATATATTGAAATATTGAGATAGGTATGGTGCATTTCATCTAAAGACTACAGATCGGCCATCCTCAGGAGGAGACGTTTTACTATTAAACGCCTCGGTTATTTCAGTTAAACCCACGTAATGTTGACGTTAAATTATTTTTACTTACGTTTTTTTATCTGGTAAATAGGTTTAACATCCTGAATAATCCGGATACAATGGAAACGTTCATACGGATAAGTGCTGTATACAAAGACCAAGATATACTTGATGCTCCTTTTCGGCCAAAAAGTGCCTGGCTCCATATATTTCCATACAAAAAGGCTGGTTGGTTTAAATTCTATTACTCGATCAATTTTTAACCAATCGAAATTTTGAACCGTAACTTCTGTTGGTCTTGACCAGTTAGTTCTATAGTTATTACGGCTTATTTTCCTAAAAAATATCAAAGTTGGAATAGCTGTCGAAAGACAAGGCATTTTTTTGTAGTCTTTAGTTGAAATGCACCATAGTTCAACAGGTATAACTGTCCTATTCACGGTTTCACATCGTCAGCCTCTCCCATGCAGGTTGTGGGATTGTGGTATTCGTCGTCGTTCGCACTTTAAGTTGGCCCGCATCATGGTACACTGACGTCAACCTACCTACGTTGACCAACCTGACATGCAATCCTTCGTAGAACACGTCAATTCTCTCGATCCTATGGCATGATGAATTTAGTGCTGCGTTGGGGCTGGCGTCGTGGCTCCGTCTGTCCCAATTGTCTCGCGGCTTTCGATCGGCGATGCAGTCCGCGACGCCGGCGGATGTCCTCGTGCTACCGCCTCAGACGACGCTCAGCACCGTGGCTTCTCTCCAGCACTCGTGGCCGCTACTTCGAATGTCTTTCGAAGCGTCGGCCATCCACAACCACACCCTTGACCTCCAAACTCTGTCTCATCTGCACGCGCTGTCCATTTCCCGGTACGAAATCGCATAACATGATTACTTACTATTATGATATGACATGGATATATTTTTGGTTTTCTGATACGTGTCGTCAGGTGCCACGCCTTTGACAACGTGCATGCATTGAACCAGCTGCACTCTGTCACATTGGACAGCTGCGACGGCGTCGTGGACATCAGCGGACTCGCGGCCGCGCGCTCGCTTACCCTTCGCATATGCCCCCACATCACCAACGAATCCCTCTCAACCCTCACGCAAATCCAATCACTCACCGTCTACCGATGCCTCCAGCTTGCTGATTTCACGGTACCAACCTCGTCAGAATAAAAATATTTTTTATATATTATTCAAATATTATATTTTATATATATATATATATATTAAAGTTAATAATCGATGAATTGGACTACATAGCTACTATAGTCATTTTCTAGTATTGGACAGTTTGCAATGAATGCTATTGACAGCAGTGAACGCCTGGTTCACCAACACGCTTGTAGCATTTGACTGCATTGCGCCAGTTGTCTGTTGAAGCAACCAATCAGCACACGACCGCTGTCCAAGTGTGCGCACCGCACCTGGAGTTCGTCCGGCTCGTCCTCGTGACGTACAACCCAGCCCACATCGCGCATGTACCCACCGTCGAGCTCGTGCACTCGCTGGAGTTGCAAGTGGCGACCAGTCGCAAGGCTTTTCACTCGTCGTATGCGTGCCACCATTCCCGACTCACCGACGTAACGTGGCTAGCCAACGTCCCGCACGTGGACGTGACCGGCAGCTGGTGCCTCCAACACGTCAGTAGCCTCCGGCATGCGACGTCTGTCAACCTCACGGGGTGCTCAGCCGTGGCGGATGTGTCCGCCTTGGCCAACGTCACTTGCGTCGACCTCACGCACTGTTTCCGCGTCACGGACGTGTCAGCTCTGGGGTACGACCAACTTTTTCGAATCCACAATAGTATCCTCAATTGTTCAACTTGGTATGTTATTAATTATAACTATGGTCGGTAATGTTATGATCTTCATAACACATATTTATTTGTTATAATATGTTGTATTCATTTCTTTGTTGTAATAGGTTATATTTATTTCTTTGTTATAATAGAAGAATATTCTATTCATTTCTTTGTTATAATATGGTATCTTCATTTCTTTGTTATAATATGTTATATTTACTTATTTGTTATAATATGTTATATATATTTCTAGCCGCGTGCGTCATGTCAACCTGACAGGGTGCTGGAACGTCCGAGACGTGAGTGCATTGGGCAATGTACACACGTTGAACCTCACGGGCGTCGGCAAACTCATGTCCATCGACGGGCTTGAGAATGTGCATACTTTAATTTTGTCTGGGAATCGCTTCATCACGAGCTTGCCACGTCATTGCACGACCCAGTACATGTCCATATCCGATTGCATTCAAATCAACGACTTGACGCCGTTGCATGGGGTCCCCACCGTCCACCTCGACGGCCTCCGGTACAGTACCCTCCCCCTCATTCTTGTCCCATATATATATATATATATATATATATATATTGGTTATAATACTCTCGATAGCCAAGTGCGTAGTGTGGCGGCGCTAGCTAAGGCGACGAACGTGGACATTTCAAACTGTCCCTTACTGTCCGACATATCCCCCCTCGCAACTGTGTCCAAGGTGTGTGTGAGAATGATGATTATGGGGGGGTGGGGTTAAAACGAAGTGTTTTTATGGGGGGGGGGGA
>NW_009798346.1:229226-233745 GCF_000520075.1 Aphanomyces astaci | reverse complement strand
TATATTTACTTATTTGTTATAATATGTTATATATATTTCTAGCCGCGTGCGTCATGTCAACCTGACAGGGTGCTGGAACGTCCGAGACGTGAGTGCATTGGGCAATGTACACACGTTGAACCTCACGGGCGTCGGCAAACTCATGTCCATCGACGGGCTTGAGAATGTGCATACTTTAATTTTGTCTGGGAATCGCTTCATCACGAGCTTGCCACGTCATTGCACGACCCAGTACATGTCCATATCCGATTGCATTCAAATCAACGACTTGACGCCGTTGCATGGGGTCCCCACCGTCCACCTCGACGGCCTCCGGTACAGTACCCTCCCCCTCATTCTTGTCCCATATATATATATATATATATATATATATATTGGTTATAATACTCTCGATAGCCAAGTGCGTAGTGTGGCGGCGCTAGCTAAGGCGACGAACGTGGACATTTCAAACTGTCCCTTACTGTCCGACATATCCCCCCTCGCAACTGTGTCCAAGGTGTGTGTGAGAATGATGATTATGGGGGGGTGGGGTTAAAACGAAGTGTTTTTATGGGGGGGGGGGTAGGTTCGGCTGGCGAACTGTCGTGGGGTTGTAGACGTGTCGCCGTTGAGCCACGTCATGAGATTGACGTTGGAGCGGATTCCGTTTCAAAGTGCGGCCGCGTTAAGCCAAATTAAGCACTTGACCATCGAACGGTGCTGGGGGTTCCAGCGGTGTGACCTCTTGCCCCGTACGACGAAATTGAATGGCTGTGGATGCGCCGACCACTTGTTTACGCAATCCTAGAAGTAAATGTACCGTCAATATACTCCGGAATACTACGTAATAATATAGTCGCGACTGGTAACTTTCGTGTTAACTTCATGGGTTGGCAGCCGAAATGGCTTATAATACTTTAGGGCCCGTCTGGATACCACTTTTATTGAGAAATATCGAGATAATTTTGCAAAATATTTAAGAATCTCAGCGACATCGATTTGGCGTGTCTGGATGCCATTTCTTGACCAAGTTATATTCCATAATTTTATCAGAAATATTCATGAAAACCACAAGAAATAATATTCTACTCATGAGTAGAACAATTTGACGATGTTGACAGTGCGCGTTGAATTGACTGGGCATTTCGGAATGAGAAAGGCCATCGTGATTGCCTTCCTACGTTGATGGCTCATCCGCCGCCGCCTGGCCAAAGAACTCTTCGCCACAGAGATGGAGTACCACTACCTCGCCTTCGTCCACAAGACACCAAAGAGGACGTCCATCCTCAGTGGTCTATCCTCTGATTGGCTGTTCATTTCCAAACTTTCTTTAATTCTATGGCATCCAGACACACCACCCAAAATCATTCTTGGATCTTGAAACCCAAGATTTCCTGCAATGTCGAAAAATGTTTTTTATTCAATATTCCAATATCCCATAATATTGCTGGGTGGCATCCATACGGGCCCTTAAGTATTGTGAGTGATTTCGCCAAATAGTTAGCATTCGAATTCATTTGATCTAGTATTACAGTTAAACTTGTACAAATTATACTTTACTTACAGATTAGGCTATATGTGGTTTTGCCCAATGCGGAGGGGGCTGGGCCCAATCGAATGATTAGATTGGCAGAAACTCAACAGGACGTGATTTGATTGGCTTAGGCGGTGCTTTAATCCATTCTCTTACGACATTCGATTCTGGTGATGGCTCCAGTTTCGAATCCATTTGACAATATGAAGTAAAGTATAGTAGTCGTAGCACACTCCTCGCATGTTAAAATTAAGTCAGGTTTTTTATGGTTATTTATATGTGTAGCTAAAGTGTACTAGTAACCGGATGATAATCCGGATAACCCGTCGGTACCACTTGGTTATCCGGATGATGTTGGTTCCAACCACGAACGAAACGGTATTTTTCGCAGCGATGTCATCAGGCGTGGCTCGGAATCTGCAGCATGTCCGCCAGCGCATCTCGGACGTGCTGGCGGTGAGCCCATGGAAGCAACAGGTACATGATAAAGCTCACGATCATGATCATGATACTGCTGCATGCAGTGCACGTTGGTCGCGGTGAGCAAGACCAAACCTGTGGCGGACATCGAAGTCGCGTACGGGTTGGACCAGCGGCACTTTGGGGAAAACTACATCCAGGAACTGGTGGAGAAAGCCCCCGTGTGTCCATCGGACATCCAGTGGCACTTTATCGGACACCTCCAGAGCAACAAGGTGAAGACACTCGTTGCGGGCGTGCCCAACCTGTACATGGTCGAGAGCGTCGACTCGATCAAGGTCGCGTCCAAGCTCGACAAAGCATGGGGCGAGCGGCAGTCGGGTCACCCCCTGCGCGTGATGGTGCAGGTCAATACGTCCGGTACCTCGAACACCCTCATCAAATCATGCTCTTCTGACGTGGCAGCAGGCGAAGTGCAAAAGAGCGGCGTGGCGCCGGCAGACTGCGTCCAACTGGCGGCCCATATCCACGGCAGTTGCGCGAACTTGACGCTCTCCGGTCTCATGACCATTGGCCGCTTCGACGACGACACGTCCGACTGCTTCGACTCGCTCGTGGCGTGCCGCTCCCGCGTGTCTAGCGCACTCGGAGTAGACGAAACCAACTTGGCCTTGAGCATGGGCATGTCGGGCGATTTTGAACTGGCGGTACTTTATATATATATATATATATATATATATTTAAAATATGTGTAGATTGCCCGTGGAAGCAACTATGTCCGCGTGGGGTCCAATATATTTGGCGCCCGCAACTATGCGACGTAGGTATTAACCTCATGCGAAAATATCACCGTTGCTTTTGGTTGCTATCTACTATTAATAGTATTGATATTGGACAAATTAAATCAGCTATTGTTCCGCTTTTTTTAATATATTTTTATTATATTAAAAACCAGAACCTTATAAAGGTATACTATGTCACATACATACCAGAAACTCGTCACAGTCTTTTGCTAGTATAAAGTTGGCACGACCAAGTATATATGTATGAGCATCCCCACCGGCTGATGTAAACATAGAGCTGAAAAGACCCGTTTATTGGGTGCGTGCTGTAACAGTAGTAACTACATCACACCGGTTGGCGGAAATAGTAGTCCTGATGGAGCAAATTCGCGTTGGACGCCGATTGAGATTTTGGAGCCAGTGGAGAATCTAGTGCAGCAGGGTTGGCATACATTCTGTAACATTCATATTCATGCTGCCGGCGTGCTTGAGGACGTCGGGATGGCATGCTTCGTTGAACAAGTCCATTGGGATCGCATACAGAAATGTAAACGACCCAACAGATCGATCTGTTGAGATATCTGTGTTTATAATTTATTGGCAACCGGTGTGGGTCTAAAAAATGTAATTTTTGCTGATGGAGTGATGTACTTTGAAGATTTTTACATCAGCCGGTGGGGATGCGTATATAGATTTGGGCCAATTATCCGGATACGGATAGTGTCCATTTCCCATGCATACGATAATAATCCAAGTATATAATTTTACAGAGGATTAGATCATTTTACAGAGGATTCCAAATCTATATGGCTGTCTAAACCTATATACACTACATGGTATATATATATATATATATATATATTTACCACCAAGAATATATATACTGTCGAGCTCAACCAAGACACTGTTTCAAGGCGATTTCGGTCATCTTGGACAAGTACATATGTTTATGAACAGTCTTTCGTTTTAGCCAATCAGATTACACCCTTCATGATTTTACCCAATCATATATAACTGCGTTCGATGTGTTGTTGATTTCAGCAACATCCCCAAACAAATTGGCAACTTTGGGCGAAACATTCAGCACAATATCCATTGTACCCAGCTAGAGTGTGGAGGACCACACTGTTCTGTACCCAAATATATATATATATTATATATACATTGAAAAGTGCATATATATGCAGTGGTGGACCTGGTGGATGGTGGTGATCTACTCTAGCAATTCAAACGCGAGCGAGCTCTTGAGCTGCATGTGTTTGTTTGCTTGTTGCTTCCACTGGTTCGCGACTGCATCTGCCGCCTCGGACACTGGCGCTCCGTCGGTACTGTTCGACTTGGCCAACAGGTCGTTCAGGTCCACAAACGTCGTCTCGGGCTCGGTCGGGTACATTTCCGCCCACGTTTTGCCGGCCGCGCGGGCAGCTGCTTGCTTTTTCTCGTTGTCCGCCTTGCGACTGGCGCGATCGGCGGCGGATTTCGCGGCCTGCTGGGCTTTATCCCGACGCCGCTGGTCCAATATGTGCATTGACATCATATCCCGTTGGTGGAATCGATCTTCGGGCAGCGTCTCGTCTTCCTAATAGAAATAGTATCCAGTATACATGAACCTTAAAATACAGCCTTCCATCGATATATATATATATATATATATACATCGTGTTGGTGTCAGCCTTGATTACATGTAGACATACAACGATATTTTGATTCAAAGTAGAGTCTAAAAAAATATTTCAACTCGTGAGTGGCCTCCTCATATATACTTTGAAATTCGATTTCCAAACCAACGGATTTGTCATAGCTG